>NW_015386983.1:373018-430213 GCF_001527695.2 Protobothrops mucrosquamatus
CTTCTTTTTATACCTTCTATATGGATTCTTCGATGTGATATCTGCAAAAGTGCATATTTCCAAACACCTTTTACTGTTAAAAACTGCCTTGCAAAATTGGGAGAAATCAGGAATCCACCTCTGAATGTGTGATTACATTAGTTCTCAAGCTTTTCATTCCTTAACCATTTTCAGTAAAATCAGATCCAGGATTAATGAGCCTTGGATGTTCTTAAAGTGTATATTTAATCCTATTTTCACTCAAGATTCCAGATTTGGAAGCCCGTGGTTTTACCTTTCCAGGTAAGTAGAAAATGCTAATGCTATTGCTACACATCCACTGTCATGAATACACATCCACTGTCATTAAAATAGCAGGAGTCCTTGCTAATTTGACAAAAAGAATGGGGTAAACTTTCTTTGCCAATAATTTTCAGTGATGATATTAGAAACCTTTGTAGAAACACCTTTTTGTTGGCATCAAATACACTCAGAAAACAGTGTTAATGAGTTTGACTATAATGAGAAATACATTTTTCCATACTTCATCTCAAATACCCTTTTGTGATGTTTCCACCCTATTTTCATACATTTTGATGTTAAATGATCTCAGATACTTAAAATGCTAGTAGGTTGGTTTCTGTAGAAAATTGATTTAGATGGCATAGTTTTATCCTTGAAGTGTGAAATGCCACTATTCTATAAATACAACCACCAAAAATGATCCTATAATGGGATAGCTTCTGGAAGTGAAATAATGAATAAGAATACTAATTATTATCAAATCAAGGGAAAAATAAGAAATTGTCCTTTATCTATTGGTTTTCATCCACGTTTTAGAATTCATTATGAAGCTTCAAGTAAATATTAGGAACATAATCTTCCTATGGAGTTTAACAGAGTTAAGTATGCTACTAGTGAGTTAATTCTGTGCAATACATTAAATTCGGTGGGATTTTAATCTATACCTGGAATTGATATGTTAATTTTGAGACTTTTCTGGATGGTACTCTTGGATTCCCACGCAACTCTATATATACAAAGCACAACTCAACACATAAAATATGTATATTATTTATTGACATATATTTCCACATAAGGGATATCAAACCACAGATAACAAACATTTCCAGATTTTGATATATTTTCCAAAGAGAAAATTATAAATTAGAGATAAAGCTTTTTAAGTTTGTGTACATGTGCCAATACACGTATAGCAATCTTCTGGGATTTTTCATGGTGAAGTAAGAATATTCATTTGTTAATTAAACAGTGGGATGAATATCATAGAAGTGCTTTTTCCAAAAGGCAACTGGACTTTCTTGGGACAAAAAAGCCATTTAGAATAATCATGACCTGGATGATTGAGAATCTTCATAAACCCATTCATTATTCTTCATGAACCAACATACATCACTGCAATCAATAAATATATTAGGCCTAAAATAAAAATATTATCCAACACTGCGGACCACCATTGACTCTCTTTTATGTTATCCTACTTATGCACTTTTCCTATTTTGAAGAAAGATCTTCTGTTCTTCTGTATAACTGTATAACTTTCACTTCTTTCCCATTTTCTGATACTTTCCCCTGGTACATTGGGAAGTCATTTTACTTGATCATAAACAATGATCCCCTTCCCTCAGTTACTGAAAATAAAAAAATGTAATTTCCTACAATAACAGTTAAATCTGAACTTACCTTTATTTAATAATAATAATAATAATAATAATAATAATAATAATAATAATAATAATAATAATAATAATAATAATAATAATAATAATAATAATAATAAAGTTGGAAGGGACCTTGGAGGTCATCTAGTCTAACCCCCTGCTCAGGCAGGTAACCCTATACCATTTCGGACAAATGGCTGCCCAATTTCTTCTTAAAAACTTCCAGTGTTGGAGCATTCACCGCTTCTGGAGGCAGGTTGTTCCACTGGTTAATTGTTCTAACTGTCAGGAAGTTTCTCCTTAGTTCTAGGTTGCTTCTCTCCTTGATTAGTTTCCATCCGTTGCTTCTTGTCCTGCCTTCAGGCACCTTGGAGAATAGCTTGACTCCCTCTTCTCTGTGGCAGCCCCTGAGATATTGGAACACTGCTATCATGTCCCCCCTCGTCCTTCTCTTCATTAAACTAGACATACCCAATTTACAATGTTTTGTGCAATTGTTTAGCATTTCAAAGAAACCTTTTGGCTCTAAACCTATTTACTGATAGGATTTGAAATTAACTCTCTTCAGATATAAGTTTAACTCAGGAGATCTATAATCAGTGATTATAAAGTGATTGACTTGCTCCCTACAACCTTTGCTCATGTATATCTCATCTTCTCAATTTGAGACTTTTCTCAATTGTTGTGGGAAGATCTGCAGAGGCTTCTGTTTACATCCAGTTCCAGAAATAGAGGTTTTTGTCAGCAACTGGGATGGCAAACAATTTTAAGTCTGCATTCAGATGAACAAGAACAAAGAAGACATGCTGCTCTGGACTGCAAAGTCCCAAATAAAGAGGGCAGGGCACCAATAATGAGAAGATATAAGGGTTTGGGTCAGTTTGCTTATCATCTGACACGGGTTGGATCCTTGCAAATTAGCTTTGAAAAGGTAGCTTGCTGAATAGTTTGGGCTGCCAATCACTCCCCCTCAATTGACCTTATAGGCTTATTATGTTGTGGAGTTGGGGGGGGGGGATGAAGTGCTGTGTGCATTGAGCTTCTGCAAGAACAATGGGATATAAATGTTGCTTTTATTTCTCAGCATATGTCAGAATTTTGTTCCTAGCTTAATCGTCAGCCTACAAATCTGTCTCCTCCCTGAGGTGTTTTCTATTTTCATAGCACTTCACATTCAGCTGAAGAGTCATAAATACAACACACAAAATATATCTCCACAGTACACAGAATTATCATACAAGATGTGACAATGGCACTTTTTTAGTTGTTTTTAAATGGCATTAACCAGATGCATGACAACAGGTCTCTCAATAGCTATGAAGCTTTAGTTGTTCTGAGGAAGACCTACTGAATTTCACATGTGGGGAAAACAGCAACATGGGCAAGACAGTTTTATTTATTAAGAATATTTATGTCTTATCCTTCCAACAGAATATTGCTCCTAGTGGATAAATATAAAAAGGGTATAATTAAAGAAAAACAGATGGTTGAACATATTTTAAAATATGCCATTAAAAACATGTTCAAATCAATTGTCCTGTTTCATGAAAGTTGTCTTCCACTTGAAAGAAGCTTCCCCTTCTTCTTTTCTCAAGAACTTTTGAGTTTCTTGGAGGGTTTTCAATGGGTTCTTTGAGGTTGTACCATTGCTATGGCAGAAGAAGTCCCTCTTCATGTATCTCTGTGTTTATTTCTACTACATTTCTTCTTAATGGTCTGCAGCTGTTCTGGATTCCTCCATTTCCTGCTTTGAAAAATATCCTCAAGAGAGATATGACAACTTTCCTATTTCCCAAAAGGATGGAACAAGATGGGACAAGACAAGAAAGTCTTAAATTCCTCTCTACAAGAGTTCCTTGAAATGTAATTCTCCTTTGCATATTTAAATATATATTCCTTTTTTTTCCAATTGACTTACTAGAGTCAAAATATTCGAAAATGTACAACATAAAACATGGGCACACTGTTTCATGCAGACTCAGGTTCAGTTTATGGTCACCCAGAGTCCTGGAAAATAGCCACACTCAAATCACTTTCAACCAAATACTGAAGAATACAAAGAGACCCAGTGAATTTAAAATAATAGCAAAACCTTACTGGTTACAATAAATTTATTTTCTCTTTCTTCCTTGCACAGGCATACATTCATCTACTTACCCGCATCCTAGGCTAGCAGGCACTAGCCAAAAGGATGGAAGTTGCCAAGTCTGGATTCAAAGACGACTCAAATTGTAGGTAGGCTTTTGGACCCTCTCAAAGTTGTTGCTTTGTTGATTCACAGGACTGATAGCTACTCTTGCCTTGTTGATTTACAAGTCTGATAGCTCTTGATAAGACTTGGGAAGGAGTTTCCCATGTGCTCAGGCCCAGCTTCTTTTGTCTGGTTCAGGTGACATTTTTTTTTGTTTGTTTTCTTAACAACTTGGTTCTTTCTTAACTATTTCCCCCAAGGGAGCTTTTCCTGGCTTTTGTTCACCCTGCTTATGTGCTTGCTTCATCTTTGGGTATGACAGCTTAGGCCTACTCTCACAATGCAAACAAATATTTAATGCCTTTTAGAAAGCTATGCACAGACTGCCTACTGTATGAAGTAGGATTCTGAACTCATGAGATTTATTTTTTTCCCCCAACATATCTCAGAAAACAGGATGTATAATACAGATATTGAGGAGAATTATAAGGCAAAGCAAAGAACAAAATGGGACAGGAAATCAGAGGTCATAAAAATGAAGACAAGAGCTATTAATCTGACTGTAGAGAATTATTCAATACAAAGGACATGGTCATTATGACTACACAGAAGACACTTTTTTCAGAGGCGTTTTTAAAGAATTACTTTGAGGTTGGTAAATAGGAATAAAAGAAATGGTAGCTGACAGATAATAGAAATGGGCTGAACACAAATGTAATTGTGCAACAAAATCTTGGGGAAAATTATGGTCCTCTTTGTTTGGCTCTTGAAAAGGTGATGAAAACAGTGGGTAACAACTATTCAGAACACAATCCTTTGACATCATCCCCAGAAAATAGGATTTAGGCTTCCAGGAAGTCTGCATAATTTTGTGTATATATTTGTTACTATGTACCTCTTGCATGACTTTTGATCCTGCAGTGGCAATTCAACTCTACAAATATCTTTTCCTAGCTTTTAGCTGAAATAGTCTGTATGAGAAATTGCAGCCAGATGGACAAAACAGCTGTTGAATTTTTTTTTAGGTACATGAACCATTTTCCCAAGGCTATTTTAACAAGTTGAAATAGCCTTTCTGCCTTTCTGGTCAATCTCTAGGTCTTTCATAAATGTATTTATGTTAATTCCATTTTTGCCATCTTATAGGCATGTGATCGAAAGGCTCACTTACTGTATCTACAATTTGTCCTTTCTTCCATTTTATCTGACAAAGTTGTTATCTTTTCAAAGAACTCCATATATCTCTTAGCCAGAGAGGTACAGCTCTGAGTATATGAACAATCAGCTTCTGCTTCATTAGGTTATAATTGCTAGCAACTGTCTCATTAGACATGGCTAGGATTAATATGTCATTGTAACCTCTCTCCCCAGCATGGGAAGGCAATGGCAAGACAAGCTGTGCATCAGTGCTAATCATATTTGTTGAAGTGCATGGATATTGTTGAAAAATGAACAGAATGACTTTTGGCTTGCCAAGGGTGTAAGCCTGTAGAGGTCAATTGTTTCATTATGAATGCATGTTAAAAATCATGAGGTTGGATTGCTGGTAGAAGCATCCCTAAGAAGAATCCTGCTCAGAATCATTTTTACTGATAAGGGACAAAGTGAGATTCAAATCTCTAAATGTCTATGTCATGGCTGTCCCAAAGGTGCTTTTTAAAGAGGCATCTGGACTTTGTTCTTCCTTGAAGAAGTTTTATTTCTCATCCAAAAAGCTTCTCATCCAAGAACTGAAGAAGCTTCTTGGATGAGAAGCAAAACGTCTTCAAGGAAAAAGAAAGAAAGTCCAGATGCCTCTTTAAAAAGCACCTTTGGGACATTCAAATCTCTATTTTTGCTGCAACCCTCAGTGCTTTTGCTGCCTTGATCATGGTTTTGAAGATTTCTGAATCTGATTTTTGGGAGATGTAGGGGACTTCAAAGGAAGATTGGAATGAATTAGATAGGTTCTTCCCACACACATCATGAAGAAATACTAGAAAAATGGATTTCCATGGACAGAGGGAACCTTTTCATCTGTGGGAAAAATTTTGCTGGTTCCAGCTCTTTGTTTAGACTCAGCAAAAACCTTTTGTTTGAATTCAGTTTAGTTTAGACAGTAAATAATATGGACTTTTCCTTATTTTGTGGCAGTGGTAGGTTGTTCTTCAATCATGGCTAAATATAAGAACATTTTTTCTAAGCTTGTGATAGACCAGTGATGGTGAACCTTTTAGAGACCGGGTGCCCAAACTGCAACCCAAAACCCACTTATCACAAAGTGCCAGGGCCACATCAGCATTGTGGTGCCCCCAGGGGAGAGGGGGGCATGGCCCACTGGGTGGGTGTGGCTGGAGTGGGCATGGCCACCTTGATGTTGCTCGTGGGGGGATGCCTGTGGGGGATGGACAGGATTGGGCGAGATCCAGGGGGTCTCTGGTGGGGCGGTGGGCAGGAGGCTCATCCTGCGGGGTGAGGCAGGGGGTAGGGCGGGGGTGCCATTGCTGCAGGGCAAGGTAAGGCAGGGGTGGCTGCTGCCTGACGCCATCAGCCATCACACACAGAGGCCAGCGAGCACATGGGGGCATGCTCTACCACCTCTACTCAAGCTTGCTAGCCAGCTGCTTCGCCTCCTTTGTGCTGGATGGGGCTGCTGCTCCTGGCACCAGCGGTGGCCTAATGGACCTGAGCGAGCTGGTGGCGGCAGGTGTGCCCACAGAGAAGGCTCTGAGTGCGGCCTCTGTCATGTGTGCCATAGATTCACCATCACTGTGATAGACATTACATATACAGCTCTCTAACAATTTCCCTAATACTTCTTCCTCTTTCTTTAGAAATAGCACTTTTGGGAATAGGAGTCATGCAAAGAAGCACTGAGGGAAAGAAACTGTTATTGTTCCCTGTTTGTTTATTTCACAGTGTTCTGGCCCTTGGCTGCAGCTAACAACTATTAACCTTCCATGGCAAGAATCATGACTGCCTGAATATATAATGTTTTTGTAAAAGTTCTAAATAGAGGATAATTACTATATTACTATGCACATAGACACTGAGTTGTTATCTGAACTAATGCTCTGTATTAGTATTTTAAAATTTGCTTTTTATAGTAGCCTCAAGTTTAAAGCTGATGTAATTTAGATGAAAATCCAAACAATTCACTGTTGCTGGTGCTCCTTCTTTTTCCTCCTCCTGCTTCGGGTCCAGCATTTTGTAATGGAGAAAGAACAAGATAGAGAACATACTAAAAGCTGAATTCTTTTAAATGTAAGATGATATGAGGTGGGCGGAGGAAGAGGTGTACTGATGTGTTTTACTTGCATTTCTACATATGATCTCCAGACAGGATAGTATAATCACAGCATGATGCATAAATCTTAACATAATAGCTTTAACAGATTTCTCAGAGCTACTACAATTTAGCATGCCAAAGCGCTCTTAAAAGGAAACTTTAATTTATATTATTAATTGTGTGATATGAACATGAAAATGGGGAGAAAGTACAAACAGGCAATTCACTTTCCCATAAAAATGATATGAGCCTGTAGCCAATACTTAAGAGAATAATAACTGAATAAAACTAATAAAACTAAAAATCAATTGGATAGGACAAATTGTGAGTTAAATCTTTGCAAACTAACATGAAGATCCATCTAATGGACAACTGTGGGTCATAGGCTTCAGGTGGATAGAATTGTCTGAATAATAATTTGGGGTCTCAGTTCAAGCCAGGGTTGCACAAGAACAAATCAGAATGAAATCCAGCAATACAGTACTGTGTGGAAAGGAGATGATTTATTTGTTCCCAAAAGCAAAAAGGGTTGTTTTTGAGAATAGCTACAAAAATTAATGCTCAGAGAGGCTGTTTTATAGAGGGACAGGTCCTTTGTATTGTGGGGCTTGGGAGGTGTGTTTGTTCCTTAATTGTGATTCTGCCCAGAACTGTCTTTATGTTTTCTTGCTTCCTTCTTTGTTGGGTTGTTGGTTTGGGGTAGCTTATTGTAGGTTTTGGGGAAGTGTGGGTGAACAGGTTCTTTGTCTAATTTCTCTTGCCAGGCAGTTGATTTCTGTATTTGTCAGTTGATTGTTTAGCAGACGTGCAATTTAATAATCTATTAAATGAGTTTACCTTTGCAATATAGTTTCTAGTCTCTGTGGATCATGAATTTGAGTTAATGGTTAACAGATAGTTGAGACAGTGGGAGAAATAAAGTTGATCTTGAATAAAGAATCTTCTGTGATTATTATTATAATTAAAAATCTTTCCACAGATGATGATGATGATGATGATGATGATGATGATGATGATGATGATGATGATGATGATGATGATGATGATGATTATCAATACTGCCATTTTCAAATACATGACATTAGGGAGGAATAGATAAGGCTCTCAAGATTGGATATGACAGGCTTCCCCCAATCCCATGTTACTCTACCATAACAAATCCTTCCTTCCCTCAATACAATTTACTTGCCTCTTGCTGAATGTTTGCTGATGCATGTTTTAAAATAATAATAATAAAGCAATAGTCCAACTTATACTAGGCTAGTTATTTTATCTATTCTCATTAATTCTCTCAAAACACCTCTAACCCGAGCAATATGAAAAACCCCAAAGTTCACCTTCTCTAATGAAATCTTCTGGTTATCCCACATCTTTCTGCCTTTTGGAGATTTTGTTCTTCTTAAGAGATTCCTCCATACTGCGATAAAAAGGCTGCTATCGCCTTCTTTCTTTAAATATAGACTTATACCATATTAAAAAAAAACAAGAACAAAACATCCATGATAAGGTAAGCAGAACAGCTTTGTAATATTTCTGTCTATCATTTATGGGCAAGTGTGTGTTTAATGTTTTTCTGATTTTCTAGAGCTTCTACAAGAATGAGAGTAAATTTCTCTTATTACATTGCTTTCACTCACCTTAGAAAGAGCTTCTGAACCTCAAGATAATAATTTGCACTTATTTTACAATGTACAGAAGCCTTATGTGAATTATCTAGGATAATAAAAAAATGATTTATCAGAAAAATGCCTAGAATGGATCATAAACATTCTTATATGTTATCTCTGATCATGAGCTGACCAACTGATTGATTATGTGTCATCAAATCAATATTGACTCTATACAGTTTTTCTTCATGAATATCTATCCATCAACTGGTCCTTGAGGACAATCAGTCGCTAACTTATTCTTCTAGAGAGAAGTTCCCTGAGGATGAACTCCAGCTTGAAAGCTTGGAAGACTGAACATCTCGTCTTGGTGACTGATCCAGATTGGATCCTGCAAAATTATCCTGGGACAAGTATTTTCGCCTTCATTTGTAATCAGTACCTAACTTGGTTTTTCAACTGAATTCAACTGCCTTGGTCTTCTCGAGAGAGTTGCATCCTAAGTAAGAATAGTTTGAGGATGGTTATGGTAATTCTGAGTTGATTTGTTTGTAGGTAAGTATGCAGAGATATATTCATATCTATGCATTGGGAAAATATTTTTATGTTTGTCACATTTATAAAACATAACATTTTAAGGAAGATTTATATAATCTCCATTATTGAAATACTTAATCTTCCCTCCCTCCTCCAAACTAATTTCATTGTTATGAGAGTGATTTTCTAACTGGCAAGCAAAATGCAGAGAACATTGGTGGCTAGTGCAGTGATTCATTCATTCATTCATTCATTCATTCATTCATTCATTCATTCATTCATTCATTCATTTATTTATTTATTTATTTATTTATTTATTTATTTATTTATTTATTTATTTATTTATTTATTTATTTATTTAAAATCTATATATTTACTTTAGAATTTCCCATTAAATAATCAAATGATTGGATTCCACTGGATTGAAAGTAGATTTTGCCTTGTTCTTTCATTTTTACTTAGAGCAATGGTAAAGAATTTGCAGCTTGATGAAATATTGAAGAAATAATAGTGGGAAAAGATGGATGGAAGAGCACTCACCCTTATGATGGCACCAAGGCAAATCTTTTCTAAGCAGTTCGTGGAGACCTTTGGGACAAAGCAGTAACCTCTGGGGGAAGAGGGAGGCAGTCAATAAAATAATTGAGAGAATTAAACAATTTGACTTCAGTTTTGGTTCCTAGAGGCTTCGTGTGCAGGTTTTATTTGGTAGTAGTTACTGGTGATGTATAAATGGAAAGCAATCCTCACCTCAGCAGGATTCAAATTGGCTATTACATTGTTTGGAAGTATGAATCCTATAATTCTGCAATAAATAGTGGTAATGGAAGAGTTGGAAATAAATTCTAAGGAAAAACATCCATTTTTCTAAAAGTAATCAGCAGTTGGGTCATATAAAGAGAACAATTGATGAACATATTACCAAACAAATTATCAAATCAGTTGGATGGAGTGGATTGAAGCTGCAAAAGGGAATAGTGGTAAATGTAAAACTACTACTATAACAACAAATGTATAAATTGAGGGATGGGAATGGCAAATATAAAGGTACTTTGCAAGGATAGATTAGTATTGGTATAAATTACTTATAGCTGTGTTTAGCCATGGTGGTGCAGAGGTTAGAATGGAGTATTGCAGGCTAATTTAGCTCACTTCCAAGAGCTCAATCCTGACTGGCTCAAGATTGACTCAGGCTTCCATCCTTCCAAGGTTGGTAAAATGAGGACTCAGATTGTTGGGGGCAATGTGCTGACACACTTACGTAGAGAGTGCTGTAAAGCACTGTGAAGCAGTATATAAGTCTAAGTGCTATTGCTATTTTAGTTTTATAATGTTATGTCTCTAGTTTCTTTTCTTACAACTTTCCCATACTGTACATGTCATTCATTGTTTGTTCAAGAAATGAACACAGGGATGGGAATGTATATACAATAATATGTCATTTGTCCTATTTCATTCGTGGGATCAACTTTAAGCATGACTAAAACTGTATCTAACCTATGGTCATGCTGAATTTATGCAACCTTCAAATCAAATAATGTTTCTTTGTTTTCGTCTTTTCCAGCTCTAAAATATATGACTGAATTTACTTTAAAACACTTTGTATATAAGGAGGAAATACTCTCTTGGGGCTGTAGCATCTGGGTTGCGGATATCTGAAGAATCACTAGATGGCAGCAGAAAGTTAAGGTCTAGTCTCTGGTGGCAATCTTGATGTTTCCAGGCTAAATGTGGTAGCCCTACCCTCTTCCATTGCTTCTGCTTTTGAAATGATGATTCCTGATATAATACATACCTTTGTGCCATATGTTTCCCTCTGGTTATATGCTGCAATGGATGTTAAGGAGAGGAATGTGTTTTTTCAGGGATACCGCAAGCCTCCTTCAGCAAAATACAAATGATTTCCCAATGAATAAAAAGCCAGCCTTTGCACTCTTTAGCCAGCTCTTGCATTTCAGGATATAATTTGAATGCTATCAAGATCAATTTGAGCTTTGCTGTGTCTCAGCAGTAGCAGCACCTGGCGGGCTTTTCTGGACATGGAAGCTAAGCAAGACAGAGTCTAGTTAATAGTTGCACAGGAGACTGCCAGGGAATCCCAGGGCTGTAGGCCAGCCTGACAGGTTAAAATGTGCCCTGGAAGAAGGTTAAGATAAGCTCCTGTTCTATTATTGCTAAGAAAAAGATGTGACTATAACCATGAAGTCATAGAGAGTTGAACTCAGCATGAAGATTTTACTCTTCTGTGAAATAAAGTAGCAGCAGGTTTTCATGTTTTATGAAAATCCAACCTTGTTTGAAAGAGTGACAAGATGGAGAAACGGGGCTTGCTTGCTATTCCTTTTATATTTACAAAGAAGAAAAGGGTTTTCCCTCAAGCAATAATATCAGCGAGCCTCTGGTTGAAGAACAAGTCAAAGTTAATCTAAATGGAGTATTTCTATAATTCAGCCACAGAGCACAGCAACACGGATTGTAATCCTTATCAAAAGATGATGGCCGTATTATTTCAAAGGTACTCACCGCATGGTTGCAGAATGATATGTTTTCAAAAAGAAAGAAACTCTTATGACTTTTTTTTAATTGAAGCAGAAATATTCCATGTCTGGCAGCCTAATTTATGTTTCCCTAAGGTCTCAAGAAAAATGAAAAAGTTCAGCTAAGTCTCTTTCGGTCAAGCCTGTAGCTCATGGACATCATAACTATGTGACATAATGTAAGACAAGTCTTTGCTATCTAATTATCAATAGGATGCAACATAATGGCACAAATATTTCAACATTGATTAACAACATTTATGGTAAAGGCAGTTTTATTTTCTGTACAATTATTCATATATCATTTTGAATGATATTTTTTGATAAAAAAAACTTATTGGGCCAAAAATGTTACCGGTATTAGTTATATTCATATTGAGATAAAGTCTCTTATAAATCAAGCTTGATTTCTGGTTACTACTTAGCAGTGGTGAGATTCAAATATGTGAACAATCGGTTCTCTGTGTGGATGCTGCTTCCGGAAGTCCACTCTGGGCCTAGGCAACAAAAAATTAGCTACCAGTTCTACTGAAGTGGTGTGAATCGGCTGAATCCCACCACTGGCTACTTAGACATATCTTTGTCTATCACTTTGGTCACCACAAGGAGTTGGGAGTAGCCATTTCTCTGACTTCTTCCCATACATTTTTATAGAGGTCTATCTTAGTTCACATATCTAATAACCTTCATTAGAAAACCAGCTGATTCACATTTGAGTTCTCCAAAACTTTCAGGTTGATAATCATAAGATAATTGGGTAAGCATGGGTAATTAAAATCTATAATGCCATATTTGTCACCAGTATTTGCTTCAGTTCCCTAGACTTTCTGTGAAAAGTGAGTTTATGTTTAGTTATTTGTTCGATATATTTTTCAGTAAAAGCAGTCTCACAAAATTCATTCAGTTTCTCTGAAATCTCTTCATTTAGTATTTAATTAATTCCCTTGGCATACAGTAGTTGAGTAAGTACTAATATTGAAAACATTTTTAATTTCAAACACATGTCCTGCTAACCATCTTCCTAATTGGTACCTGCTTAGGAAATATTAAAACATTTCATGTTAATACTTTCTGTATATGCTACAGCCTTATTTTGTTTTGAGCAATTTAGTGTGTGTGCCTTTTTATTTCTCTCCTTATGTATGTTTTCATTATTCTGCATCATGTAGCTTTCAGATAAAAATACTACAGACAGTTCCCTTGGACTCATTTCCAGGACTTAATATTTGTTTCAACAATTCCCCCCTTCTTAATGAAGGATTTTGTTTTGTAATCCTTGACTCATGACAACTACATGAACAAGTCCTCCCCCCCCCCACAGTTTTCTTGGCAAAGTTTTCCAGAAGTGGTTTCCCATTGTCTCCTACCTAAGGCAGAGAGAGAGAGAGAGAGAGAGAGAGAGAGAGAGATCCTGGATTACAAGATTCACTTTGTAGGGAAGATGGGAAGCAGAATGAATGAATGAATGAATGAATGAATGAATGAACAAACGAATGAGCTTGTGCATTTAACCATTACACTGCCTTTCAATCCCCACTTACCTTAATTTAAAAGTTGATTATTTACAAACAAATTTTCAGTTTTATGTCATTCACATATATTTGCCAATCCCAAACTAGTTCATATTTTGCTATATTTTATTTACATGTTCACTCTCTCTGTGTATCTCTCATCTGTTAATAATAAAAACCTATGTATGTATATGAAAGTTACTGTTACCATTTCCTAGGCTACTTTCTTAATGCTGAACTGGATTATTATAATAATCTCTATCCATGCATCATAAATGTTACATTTTCTTACATACACACAGCACAATGAAGAACCAAAAAAGGTGCAATGTTTGCTTAGGTACCTGTGGCATTTAAATTAAACAATTTTTAAGAGAAAATTGGGGTAAATTCCACCTTGATATAATTAGCTCAATGAGTGACAGGATAATAGATGAAAAAGTAATCTGGGTACATACAATTAATTAACCATGTTTTGAGTAGTAAAATGAAGAAATGCGCCCATCTTCATGGGCTGAAATTGACTCATGTAATTTTATTAAAGAGACTTTAACACTGTGAATGGTTTAAGGAAGCTTAATGATAAGAGGAAGCCAAAAGCAATCAAATATTAGGTTACACAGGGAAATAGTTAAAAGAAAAATGTGGAAAATAAATGTTGAAAGAGAAAAAAAATGAATTAACAGTTTGTTCGCTCTCAAAATATACTGTGCAGTAATAGCCAACCAACTTCAAAAAGAACATGGTTAATTAGACAGGGGAAAGGAAGGGGCAATGACTATTATTACAAATGAGTCACACGGAGACAGGCAGAACAGAAAAAGAACATTGTGTACATGTGTGTTTACTTTTTCAGACAGAAATATGTATTTTTGTCATCCTTGGTTTAAGGAGAAATTCCAGGTATGATCAAAAGTGGGCATGATCAAGCACTGATTTGAATTCATCTTTAAGCCTACTCAGTAGTGATAAGAGCAGCAAAACCATTATTTTCCTTGTTTATTTGTATGGGCTTCCCATATGGATTCTCACCCAGTGGCCTTATTCCCTTATGGATAAAGTTGTTCATATCCATTCCGGTTTAATACCTATGGAGATCTTCAGCCATCTATGTCATGGTTGTCCCAAAGGTGATATTCAAAAGGGAACTGGACTGGACAAAAGTGAACAAAAGTCCAGTTGCCTTTTGGATGACACCTTTGGGACATTCTGGTTTAAACATCCATTGGGAACAACTAAGGAAGATGAGCAGGCGACATTTCAAGCAGAGATTCTTTTGATCTTGTGCACAAGTATTATGAGCTCCCCCACCTCTGCACTAGATCCATGCCCTTCAAGGCTCCTTTAGTACAGTATTCATTTCTTCAAGGCAAGGTCTATTACAGATACCACCCTTCAGTCAAGGGGATCTGTTAGAAGAACACTGTGATGACCTTGGGGAAATTTTGTGATGAACAGAAGCAAAACTTCAGCTCAGTTGAGGAAAAAGAAAGAAAGCTTTAAAAAGAAACTTAAAATTGCCCTACCTTAACTTTCTTTGTCTAAGAGGGAGAAAAGGGGCAAATTATCTTTCAAGATAATTATGATTGGGAATTACCTGGAGTTAGTTATAAGATGGATGGCTATTTAAATGTTTTATAAAGGAAGGAAGGAAGGAAGGAAGGAAGGAAGGAAGGAAGGAAGGAAGGAAGGAAGGAAGGAAGGAAGGAAGGAAGGAAGGCTCTTCGATCTGTTTAGTATGAAAAGAAAGGATGGATTATAGGTATATTTGATATGTTACTAGTAGGGAATATTTTGTAGTTTGCAAAAATGACTTATATTAACTGATATTACCCATAAATATCAAATATTTGCAGGATCACAGATCACAGATAGGCTGCAGGATCACAGATCACAGATAGGCTGCATTAACAGAGGGATAGAATCAAGATCATGTGAAGTATTAATACCACTTTACAATGCCTTGGTAAGGCCACACTTGTAATACTGCATCCAGTTTTGGTCACCACGATTTAAAAAAGATGTTGAGACTCTAGAAAGAGTACAGAGAAAAGCAACAAAGATGATTATTATTATTATTATTATTATTAATTTAATTTCTATACCGCCCTTCTCCCGCAGGACTCAGGGCGGTGCACAGCATATTAAAACAGATACACATATCAATAAAAATAAAAAATAAAAATAAAAACCCCTCTAAACCAAATTAAAAACCAAATATTCGAAGCTGTGTTCCAATTAAAATTATACTTAAAATCGTCCCTAAATAAAATCCTCCTTAGGTCAGGCCCGCTTGCTGGAAAAGCCATGTCTTGAGGGCGCGGCGGAAAGTAAGGAGATCCGGAATCATCCGGATCTCGGGGGGTAGTTCGTTCCAGAGGGTGGGGGCACCCACAGNGTGTTCGGTTGGGTTCGGTTCGGCTGGCCCTCCAACTGCTCTCTAGGCTTCTTTTCCGACGTTTCATCTCTCTCAGCTCCTCGGTAAACCAGGGAGCCAATCGAGATCTACGTCGGGTCAGAGGCCGCAAAGGCACGACTCGGTCCAGTGCTGCGGCGGCAGTTGTCTCCCAAGCCGCCGCCTGATTTTCCGCCGAGTCATGGACTGGAGGCTAAAACATATAAGGAACGGTTGCTGGAATTGGGTATGTCTAGTTTAACGAAGAGAAGGACGAGGGGGGACATGATAGCAGTGTTCCAATAGGAAGGAAGGAAGGAAGGAATGGTATTTATGAATGAAGTGGAATACAAGTGTTTCTTTTGGGTGTCTGTTTTCTGATATGGCTTCCCTCAAAGGGCTGATATCTCTTACCATGATATTCTGGGTAGTGGATCCATCATTATGGAACATATTTTCCCAGTGTAATGGTATGTGGAAACAACCTTGGGAGACAGGAGGAAGAACCACAGACTAGACAACTGTCCTGAAAAAGGTATCTCAGCCCATAGGGGGGAAAAAAGGGAGGAGCATGAGAATCATTTCAGAAGGGACTCTCCCTAGTTTTCCAGAGAATAAAAGGAAATATTTTAATCTTGCATAATTTTGTTAAAGTAACCTTACAATAAATATATAGGTAGTACTCACAATTATGCTTCTTGTTTGGACTGCCTTGCAGGAAGAGATAAGGAGCCGATACCTTGTGTAAATTTACTGGCAGGTTAAAGGGGAAGAAAAGGTGAAAATTATCTTGCTAAAGCTCAATTTTCATGAAAGTTTTTTTTTTAATTCTTAACTACAGTGTTCCTGAAAACACACACACATACATACAGTTATTTCACATTAAAAAGTGCCATAGATGAGATTGCAAATTAATACAGCACTTGCATCCCATCTACTGGAGTTATGTAGTGATGGATTGTGGTGGCCCAAACTTCTCTTCTGATGGTTCGATAAGATTTGAATGGTGGTTTTTACTGTTATTAGCTGTGTCATGAAATGAATTGTTCTAAACAATTTTTCAAAAAAGTCAAAGTGCAACTAGTGTGAAAAGAACAGGTCACAGCAGCATTCCACAAGTGGCTTAGATTCACAAACCAAGCTTGTGTTACATTATGACCCTTTGTGCTCTCCAAGCAGATTTCCAGAGATAGTTCCCATTAATATGACAATGTTGTAAGTTCCCCTTGCATCAGGATAAGAATATTGTGTACCCCGGTATCTGATAATTGATGCCATTCAAACTCTGATGCCATCTTTGCAGCAGCACACAGAATGAAAAACAAGCCCTTTTTCCTTATAGAATTTCAACAACTTACATTAATTCCAAATTTATAAGATGGAATATATATTAGAAGTACTGGGGGGGAGGAGAAAATATGATTACTACATTAACAATGGGAAGGCTATGTTCGGAAGTATTAGGAACAAAATTAATTTCTCACAAATCAATTGCTATTTCTTTGGATTAGATCTAAATAAATGAAGATTTATCAACTCAGATGTTTGTTTGTTTTTAATATGGCCTTGTCATATTGATTACATTTTTCCCTACTAAGGATGAAAATAAAATAGTAGAGAGGGAGAAGGGGGAACCCCACAGGCTACCATGGAGAAATATGCCATTTATATAGAGCAGACTCAAAAGAAACAGAGAGTGTGGTTTAAGCATCATCCTTTTGTCAGTGGATGGTGGCAAATACTCCCTTTCTTGAATGTTGGTGAGCTCAATATGTTGATAGTGGAGGAGGATAGAATAATGAATTATTTGTAGAGAGTGAAATCTACTAATTTTCAGGAATCAAAAGATATCATTATGATTGTGAAATAAGAGGACAGAATATTCTGTTTTCTTTAACAATTACAAAAGCTTTGTGATCAGCAACCTAAGAATGTTCCGAGATCCCAAGCAGAATGATGCTACTTCATTACCGAGCACCACAGTTAAACTATGCGATTCACTACATCAGATGTAGTGACAAAATATTCACTTAGACCGTTTAAGAAGTGGCTTGACAAATTTTATGCAACTTTCCCACCCAAAATTCACAGAAAATTAAACTATCCAGGTTGATATGCTTGATGTTTGTTTGCTGTCTCTAAATTCCGAATGTCTAATTTGAATACAGTGTTATAGAGTGCAACAATGGAGGGAAGCTTTTACCCTTTTACTTTTAATGGATCTTCCTGGCCAACATATAAAACAAAAAAAACCCTAGACTAGATGTCTCGATGGGCATTTCCATTATGCAGACATAACCTTCAGGTCTCCATTGTCCAGACATAATCATCAGGACTCTTTATTTATTTAAGAGGCTCTAACATTGCAGTATGATCAAAAATGAACTACTGAATGGGTTTATGAAGAAGAACAATTCTAATTAACAGCAAAAGAAACTTGGAAAAAATAACATTTTAATTATATAAACCTAATATGAGTTCCTCTGGATTAGATATAATAATCCATCCCTTTTCTCATACAGTAGTCAACCAGATACCCTACCAGCAGGTCAGGAAAGTAGTATTTACAGATACAACTAAGCCCAAAATTTCCATTGCTAGGCAAGAGTATGTCACACCCTATTTTATCACTGTTTTTGCCACCATTGTAAAGTGAATCAGTGCAATTGTTAAGTGAATCAGGTGATGTTAAGTGAATCTGGTTTCCCGGTTGGCTTGGCCTGTTAGAAGCTGGCTGGGAAGGTTACAAATGGTGATCATATGAACACGGGACACTGCAACTGTCATAAATACATGCTAGTTGACATCACCTAATTTTGATCATGTGACCATGGGGATGCTGCAACAGTCTTAAGTGTGAAAATTGGTCATCAATCACTTTTTTCAGTACTGTGGTAACTTCAAATGGTCACTAAATGGTTGTATGTTGAGGGCTATCTATATTTACTCTAGCAACTAAATTACCAAGAAACATTTTAATAAATTATATCTCATTTAAGTGTTAGAGCCAGGTAAAACCAAATTCATGGCTGAGGGAAAATTATTCCTAATGGTGAAAAGCTGAGTTTCAAAACTGTGTTTCCAAACTAGGTAATAACATGGCAGATGATAACATAAACATATGTAAAAATGATCGATATCAGACAAAAACTTTGACTTCACATATAATGTTAAGACTTTACACAAATAAAAAATCTATGAAACAAAAGAGACAGTACAATGGATATATCAAACAATATGCAAGTGCTATGACACAAGGCCCATTTGATGCTAAAAATCATTAGCAAGAAGAATCAAAATTAAAACAATAAATAACATTCTCAACATCCAACAACATAATATCTAACTAGAGGTGGATTGGGGTACAGAAAAATGCAATCAAAATTATCAGAAAGTTGGAATATTATTATATCATATCATATATCCTATCCTATATCCTATATATATGGAAGGATATGACAGAGGTGCCGGGTTGTAGAGATGGAGGCTCTTAAAATGACCTAAATATGCAGCAGTTGAGGACAAAATATTTCTTTACAGAATCCAGAACTATTGTTGGAATTCATCTCATTGCTCACTATTTTTAAATTGCTTTAGAAAGATAGTTGACAAATTTGTGGAAGAGAAATTGTTGATCAATAGTTATTTGCCAAGATGAGAACTAAATAAGACCTCTGGTGTGGAACAATAAATTAAAACTGAGTAGCAAGCAGTCAGCAGTTGGTTTGTCAGCTTTCTGAAGACATTTCTTTAGCCCATGTGAGAACAAGATGCCATTTACTTACTTATAAATGTGTTTAGGATTTTACCTTCCATGTTCAATTGTGTTATATTATGATGGAGGCAAAATCAATCCATGTGGTTTGTGTAACCAATATTTGCTGTCAAGTTCATGGGCAAAAAAATATATCTGTAGATATTATTATTATCCGTACAAAGCCCCAGCTTAATTCAAAAATGATTATCTCCTTCAGGGTTTTTGAGAACCTACCAACTGCTGTCTCTATGTTAGGCCATTTCTTCCAGGAAAGCATCATCTTGGTTTGTATTGCCCAAAAATAATTCCAAATCAAAGCTATAGTATAGCCCACGGATCCCCAAACCCCGGTCCATGGACCAGTACCGGGCCATGGCATGCCAGCAACCGGTCCACACAAGCAAAACCCCATCTGCAGGATGCAGGCAGCACACAAAACGGCGCCCCCTCCAGTCCGTGGAAAAACCTTTCTCCACATAACTGGTCCCTGGTGCCACAAAGGTTGGGGACCTCTGGTATAGCCTCTGCTAAAATACTTCGATAATTAGAGAGATTTGGGGTGATGAGATGATAAAGAAGTTTCCTTTCTGTCCAAAATACATAGAAACATAACAATCCCTAGTCCAAGCCTCAAGATTTATATAACTAATTTTAAGAATAGGCAGGAATGTTATGTAAGGACACAGTTCAGGACCAATTAGGATCTTCAGTACATATACTTGACTCCAAAACATATACTGGTAGCACCTAACCTTGATCTATTTCTCTGGGTTTTTTTTTAATTTATTTGTCCATTAAATTATTAAATTAGTCCATTAAATTATTAAATTAGTAGACCAGTGAAATGCTGTGGACATAGTATAGTTAGATTTCAGTAAGGCATTTGACAAAGTAGACCACAACCTACTGCTTGGTACGCTAGAAGAAGGTGGAATAGACAACATCACCACCAGATGGATTTGTAGCTGGCTGACAAACCATACTCAATTGGTAGTCCTTAATGGTATTACATCCACATGGAGAGAAGTAAGCAATGGGGTACCATAAGGCTCTGTATTAGACCCAGCATTCCAATATCTTCATAAATGATTTAGGCAGGAAAAATCAAAGGTATAAACACAAATTAGGTGAGACCTGGCTCAAACACTTAAATATGAGCCAGCAGTGTGCTGCAGCTGCCAAAAAAGCCAACACAGGGCTAGGCTGCATTAACAGAGGGATAGAATCAAGATCACATGAAGTATTAATATCACTTTACAATGTCTTGGTAAGGCCACACTTGGAATACTTCATCCAGATTTGGTCACCATGATGTAAAAAAGATGTTGAGACTCTAGAAAGAGTACAGAGAAGAGCAACAAAGATGATTAGGGGACTGGAGGCTAAAACATATAAGGAACGGTTGCTGGAATTGGATATGTCTAGTTTAATGAAGAGAAGGACGAGGAGCTGCTGCAAAGAAGAGGGGGTCAAATTATTCTCCAAAGCATCAGAGGGCAGAACAAGAAACAATGGTTGGAAACTGATCAAAGAGAGAAGCAACCTGGAATTAAGGAGAAAGTTCTTAACAGTGAGGACAATTAACCAATGGAATAGCTTGTCTCCAGAAATTGTGGACACTCCATCACTGGAGGTTTTTAAGAAGTGACTGGACAGTCACTTGTCTGACATGGTATAGGTTCTTCTGCTTGAGCAGGGGGCTGGACTAGAAGACCAAAGGTCCCTTCCAGATTCTATTCTATTCTATTCTATTCTATTCTATTCTATTCTATTCTATTCTATTCTATTCTTTAGAAAAATGTAAAATGGCTATTGTCCTTTTCAGAAGTAGGTGTCAGGCAGGGGAGAAATTCTATTAACACATTATATTATAATACAATTTGGGTTTTAAAAATTCAGGCCATTTTCCCTCCTCTTTCTCTTCCTCTTTTAGTTCATCTTAATATCCTGGTTTTCATTTTGTTCTGTTTTGGTTTTTTTAAAAAAATAATGCTTAAGAACTGACACCATGAAAACGTTTCCTGCAGGTCATTATTTTCCATAAGCTAATTAGATATCCAGGTACGATTAATGAATAAAAAAGTTTATAAGGCAAAATCCTGCTTGTCAACTGGAATGTGAAGAAAGAATTCATCGAGTTTTTTGCTTCATGAAAAACAGATCAAATGGCAATTTTAAAAAGGAACACATTTAGAACAAAAACAACAAGAAGAATATTAGATTATGATATTTTTAGGGCAAGTTCCATTTCCCCCCTGAAAAGTTGATTCTCCCTCCCTCCCTCCCTCCCTCCCTCCCTCTCTCTCTCTCTCTCTCTCTCTCTCTCTCTCTCTCTCTCTCTCTCTCTCTCTCTCTCTCTCTCTCTTTTTTTCTCTCTCTAAATCACACTGTATAAATATAAGAAGAAAAATATTTCTTTAGACCAATGTCTGTAATTTTAAAGCTATACCAAAGATTTCAGAGCATCTACTTCTTTTTTGACCTTCTTCAATAAAAAATAAATGATTGGATGAAAGCCAGCTTGGGACCCAAGGAAGAGCTGCAGCCATTTGCCTCTGCCCTGGTTCATGGCAATATATTGAATATTTAAAATACCAAAAAGTAACACTATAACATGTAACTCTATCAAATAAATAAGTAATGGAGAAAGCCAATATAAAATTGAGGTCGCACAAAAGATAAAACATTACACTAACACTACAGCTAAGGTCCAAGATTGAACTGAATACCCAATATTTATTTTAAGCAATGGGGTGCAAGGATCTATAGCAGCCAAGTTACTTCCTTAGAATACCATGCTGTCTGATTCTTGGAGATATTTTATTCCTTTATTTATTATACTTCAGGACTCAAGGCAGCATGCATGATTCTCCTTTCACGTTTCCTGCCATTTTACCTTCAAATCTTCCACTCAACCCAATAAATAATTGTGAAATATCAAGTTGTCCAACCTCACCCATAGAGTTTAGTCTCATTTGAACAGGATTTGAGTATGAGTCTTTCTGGTCATGAGCTACCAGATCTAGACCACCAAGAAATCCAGACAAGCCCTCAATGGCATTAAAGAGATGCAAAAATGATTTTTTTTTCCTGACTAGATCTGAGCGCTTTAGTCCAGAAGAATGTGTACCCTACAAGGTGTAATTTTGAGTTACTTTGAAAAGATCCCTTACTCTCCCTTTTGCAAAGTCTTGAACTTCTGAGCAAAGACTGGAAAAGAAAATCTTAAAGTCAATACCAGTGTACATGCAGAGATGTTTTCTGTGTCCCATTTTCTGAGAAAACAAGGTAGAGAAGATAAAGAGTAGCGACAAGCATATTCAAATATAGATGCAAACCTGAATACATTCCAATCAACCAACAAAACAGAAGAAGATGAATGTCTCAAACCAAATGCAAGATAGATATTTCAATTACTGCTTTTGCAGCCTATGAAAAATAGTCTAATTGTATAATGATTCTCACTGCCTTTCATTCACTAGCCTTTGTTATGACCTGCACTTTGGATAATGAATGTTGCTACAATGATGCAGGAGATACTGACCTGGATCCTCGCTTTGTTTGTTTTGTTTCTGTCAGTGAGTTTTTCTTCTTCTTAAAAATTAAATGAAATGGATTGTATTTTAAGAAAAAAAAATCCCTTAATAAAATGTGAAAATGAAACCAAGCTACTTGTTTTGGAGGCATATGGTAAAAGAACTTATTACTGGTAGGCATAAATGAGCAAGTTTCATAATCAATATCCTATTAAGGGCGATGGAAGATTTCCATGCACTTTTCATGTTTTCAGAAATAAGAAGTTGGAGGAAGCCAGTTTTAAAACTAATGGTGGAAATAATTAAGCCACAATGCACAGTTCATTGCTACCCAGGATTGGGAATCTGAGACAATTTTAATCAGACCTTGTAAATTGTTAAATCCTTTATAAAACTTAGAGAAGCTTCTGGGATATGTTAAAGGCAGGTCTCAACACTCACAAAAAATGAAGGAGAAGGTAAAGAAGAAACCTGATTATTGAGGTCAGCTTGTTTGTTCAGATGGACAAAATGAAATGACTCATTAGTTATTTACAATATATTGGCCCATGATGAGTCACCTACTGCAGGGATTTAAAATAGTGAGAGAGGGCGATGAGGAACCCAACCATATTTTATTTTTATTTTTTGCTTTTATCTTCACAAATGCTTCTCATTTAGATATAGGAACATGTTGCAGCTTGTTTTCTGAAGTGACAAGAAATGCATTCTGGTAATTTAATGCTAAGAGAAAGTGACACAGAAGCAGAGATTCATTGTGGAGTCCTTAGTGCAGTCATTCATTTTTGTTTTCTCCTCCAATACAGCCAAGAATGGGGAATTTAAATGCAGAGTTTTACTGTGAAACAAGCCAAACTGTGCTTCATTGTAACTACAATATGGTTTCTCTGAATAAGCCATCTTCGGACAGTGGCTTCTGCCTAGATATGGAACGGTTAACATATATCAAAGTTCCTAGTATCCACCGGTCATTGAACTGTTTTTTTTTATTTGAATTATGAAACTTCTAATCCAAATGGGGGGAAACTAGTTTAAACTGAATGTCTTAAATTTGCCATCCCCTCTTGACCTCCATAAATCTCTCAGAAAAGAAATGGCTTGACTATGCCACATTCTGTGTCTCTTAGACACAGATTAAGCTAATAAATTCTCCTATTTCTACAAGACTGAATTACCAAAAGGACCTTGTTCAGGTCAAGGGCCAGAAAGTCTGATACTCTGGCTTCTGAACTCTGTGTATTTGGGGTTCTTGGGTGTTGACAAAACAAGTAGAAAAAGAGAAGAAAAGAAGGAAGCTTCTGCAACTGCTAAACTGGGGAGGCAGGAAGCAATTAGGGAGATGGCAAGGGGGTTAATTTATCTTTGTAAGGTCATCTCTGCTGCATTGGGGTAATGGCATTTTGTAAGTGGCGAACACTTGCGCTCCAGCACTGCAGACAATCTTTACAAGTGAAAATGTTGCTGCACCACTCAATAGCCTTGGGATGTATAAATACAAAATATTTGCTTACTAGACCAAGGGAATTAGTATGATGTTCTCCAATACACAGCATCAGTTCTACTGCATAGTTCCAATTATACCTGAAAATATTTCTACCAATTTAAAGCCAACGATAGGAGAGAGGGACTATGTAAAGCTAAGCTTCTGCAAAACTACAGTTCTCATCATGATTTATGACCATTTCTGTAGTTTATTTCATTAGCTAAAATGATGCATATGCTTAATTATTTTCACTAAATGGAATTCCAGATTCTCCAGAGACACAGGTAAAGAGATAAACTCTGTGTAGCAGTTATAATACCATGTACATCTGGAGGGCTTCCCCCCCTTATAACAGGGGTTCCTAACTGGGGGTGCGAGACGATATTCCAGGGGGTGCAAAAACTTGGGTTTTCAAAATTATAGTGTATATGCATAATTCATTGCCGTTATTTCAAACTTTTGTAAGGGGTGCAAGAATATATCAGAAGCGTTCTAGGGGTGCGGGGTATGGAAAAGGTTGGGAGCTACTGCCTTATGAATTAGGACAGTGATGGGGAACCTTTTAGAGACCGAGTGCCCAAACTGCAACCCAAAACCCACTTATGCATCTTTGGGTGCCGGGTGGGTGTAGCCCATTTGGTGGGTGTGGCCCATTGGGTGGGCGTGGCTGCAGTGGTAACGGCAGACTGGGTGAGACTAAAAAGCTCAATCAATCAATTCCAACTTTGCAAAATCTTTTTTTTCCCCGCGAGAAGTTGAAATTGACTAATTGATTGAACCTTTTTTTTTTTTTGCACACAGCAGTGGAGGCCTAAAGCGAAAAGGTTTTATAAAACCCAGCTGAAGGCCTGGAACTGGGGCGATGGTGCGCGTGCCCATAGAGAGGGCTCTGAGTGCCGCCTCTGGCACCCGTGCCATAGGTTCGCCACCACTGAATTAGGATCTTCACAAAACAAGGAAAATGATTTTCAGAGGCTTTGCCAAAACATCTGAGCCAAAGTTCAATGCAACTCAAATCTGGAAACTTGGTTTGAGCCTTCCAAGCAAATCTTCCAAACAAAATTTTACCTCTGGTCAGTAATTTCTAGCCTGGATATCCTGTGGCCTGCTCACCTCCCTGTTTTCATAACCCCTTATTTTCCATTTCTTTCCTTAATTGGCAGAATTATCCCAGCAGAACATATCTCACCAACCTTTCTATCCTCCATCTGCCCAGTGCCTCCCTTTAGCCATGAGATGTCCCACCTTCTTGCACATTCTTTCTAGCATTGTCCCTTCCCTCCCAGCCCTGCCTTCTCCCCCCAGCTACTACTTCTCCCCAAAACCGTTTCTGATTAGCCCCATATGGATTTCAAACCCTAGAGCAGATTTGGGAAAACCAAGAATTCCATGCATGGAATGGCTATGCATTGAATATTTTGCCTCTATCGAACATAAGCATTGCCTGAAGCTTTTTTTTTTGTTTTAAATACACATTAGCTATTTGGATATCCAAATATTGCTGGGAAAACAAGAGTGGGTAGCTAAGAATGAACGTCCTCTCCTTTGTCATTGTCAGTCCACTTTCTTTAACAAGAAGAAATTGATGGAGATTATGCAAGGAAAAAAAAAAGTCCCAAAGGCAAACTTCCAACAGAATGCTCCAAAGGGAAATAAAATTCAGGGCTGTGTTCATCAGGGCTTGTTTACTTAGTGTTTTTTTTTTTTAAGGTTTTGGTCTCTTTAAAGAGACACTTTTAATTTTTGTATTTTGAAAGCAGAAATTTACATGCATAGCAGTCAACAGAGTCATCTCCTGAAATGTCTGAAAGACAGAATGTTTCAAAACTCCTCTTTGAATTTTGAAAAGAAGCATCTCAGTGGAATCTCCCCAATTTAGCTTGCATTTACGATGACCCAAAGAAAAAGCCTTCCTTTTGTTTTCTTTTTGATGAGATGAAAGGAAAGGAGATTTAGAGGAGAAGAATTGGGGGAGGGATGCCTGTCTAAAATCCTTTCTCCCAGGTGCTGAATCTGCAGCCAGCAGGAGGCGTTTGGCTCGCAATGGGCAAGGGCTGTTTATTTGATCAGCCGCGAACCTCCATTGTTTGTAATCCTTTTAAAATTAATGCTTGATCCAAAAAGACTGGCTTGAATTCCTGACCAATGTACCGTCTCCATAGAAGCAAAATGTACTCTGATGATCCTCCTGTTAACACAGTAAAAACAGAAGCCTCTCACAGAAGAAATTCTAAGTTGTGGAATTCTGGCAAACACAAAAAAAAGTCAATTGAAAGATGCATTAAAACAATCTTATGCTTGTTCTTTTTTGTCTCCCCTCCCTCCTCCTCTTCTCACTGGGACTTGTTGAAGGTACATAAATTAGATGCTATTTTTATGGTTGGTCAAGCAGCTGGCCATATATGGGGACTGGCAGTTTTTGTCCATCGATTAAGCCTTCCAGAGAATCTGGAATAGGCAAGTAATAATAATAATAATAATAATAATAATGATAAAGTTGGAAGGGATCTCGGAGGTCATCTAGTCCAACCTCCTGCTGAGGCAGGAAACCCTATACCATTTCGGACAAATGGTTGTCCAGTTTCTTCTTAAAAACTTCCAGTGTTGGCGCATTCACTGCTTCTGGAGGCAGGTTGTTCCACTGGTTAATTGTTCTAACTGTCAGGAAGTTTCTCCTTAGTTCTAGGTTTTGCAGTAGGCTTGAGCACCTGGATGGGAAGCAGGCTGCGGCCTGCAAGCTGCAACGGCCCCATGTGCACTGGTAGCTTCTGCAGCCAGATTTAGGCTTCCTTGGGTAGCTGAGTTGGAAGCAGGCCAAGGCCTGCAATTTGCAACACCCACACATGTACCGGCAGCTTCTGTAGCCAGCTCTAGGCTCCCCTGGGTGGCTGAGTGGCTGGGTGGGAAGCATACCCAAGGCCTATGGGAACGTGATAGCATGGGGAGAAACCAGGCCTAAGGCCTATGGGGACCTGAGTAGTGGGAAGTGGAGCACAATATGCTTCAGAGAATGAGGGAGGCCTTCGGAGGCCTAGTATAGGCAAGCCTGCACTTGTGCTAGGCATCCCAGGGTCCCCTTATCCAGAAGCACCCCATACTCTACTGAATGATCTGCCTGGTCATTTAATATCCTCATAGGAAGGCCTCGCTTAATGACCCCAGGTGTCTCATTTAATGACCAGCATGACTTGCAACCATAATGGAAAACCTATCCACAGCTTCTAATTCAGTTTGAGTCCAGTCCATTATTCTAGATCTATATCTAATAACTGGAATTGCCCAAATGTTAGATGGTATCACTGCCAGTCATCAGATATATTTCCAGTGTAATGAACTGGTCATATAAGAATATGGAAGTTGCCAATGTGAAGACCTGGAACTCCTCACAATGTACAGAGGTTTCCACCAAGGTTCAACAGGCAGAGATTGTACACCAGGTGGAAATAGGGCACTGTCAAAGCCACTGTCCTAGATGAAAGTTAGAACATTAAGCAGTAACAGCAGTAGGATCAGTAAAATGGCACCCAAAGCTGCCGAGAAAATGCCTAAGGCAGCAGCAGATATGGGAGAAAGATCAAACAGACGAAGAGTCATGGCAAGACAAGAATCTGTATGAGATGAACCATCAACAAATAGCTAAGGTGGCAGGCACTGGGAAACCCTACTTTCCAGTGACTGGAAAGAACTGGACTAAAAGACTGTACTGAGGAACTGAACATAGCAGCAGAAGAACAGACACTAATCACAGTTCCATAGAAGCAGAGGTCTACCACAGTAGATAGGACACAAGGTTCAGATTATGTAGAGAGGCCTCAAAGACTGTCCAACACAAAGATAGGGTGTAAGATGCAAGCAGAAAGAGCATACAGTGAATGATACAACCAAGTTACTGATATGGTGACAGGAACATTTGCACAGCGCATGAGTTAGAATCTTCTAAGTCTAGATGGGGCATTCCACAAGGTCATGGAGAATAACAGGACTAAGGTTATGAGACTTCCAGATTAGATGGACAGGTAGGTACTGGCCAATCAACCAAATATCGTGGTAGTAATCAAGGACCAGAAGACAGTGGGTGATGGTAGATGTAGTTCCAAAATGACAGCAACATCAAGAAGAAGGACTATGAGAAGCTACTTCAGTAGCAGGGTCTGAAGAGGATGCAGTGGTGGGATTCAGCCAGTTTGCATCACTTCGGCAGAACCAGTAGCTATTTTTTTTGTTGCCCAGACCCAGAACGGACTTCTGGAAATGACATCTTCACAGAGAACTGGTTGTTCACATATTTGAATCCCACCACTGAGAGAATGTAGAAAGAATGTGGAAAGTAAAGGCCAATACACATACACACACAAACAAACACACAGAGAGACCCATATATATGCATATTATTATAGCTGGTCACAGTAAGCATAGGTAACTATAAATATGAAGCAAAGGAAACCTAAATGGATTTCTTACAGGGAACTAATATTTTTACAAAAGACACAAACAGTATAGATTTTCCAAGCAGATGGTTGAGGAGGAAATAACAGGAAAAGGTCATCTTTTAATACTAATGGCTAGACTGAGAATGGTGATGTGTAATATTCCGATTAGAAATAGGCATTAGAAATGGGTTTCATATGATCGCTTTCTGTTGCCCAGCTGAATGCTTTTTTGAAGCCATGCCTTTTCCTGCAGTTGCATAGTAGCCTCCCAGATATCTTATGTTATCTCTATAGAAGTTATTTTCCTTTTAGATTATTTTCTAATATTTCATTCCTACTGTTTAACACTGTAGCATCGATGTTATAACTATTTTGGATCACGCTTTGACGAAATCATTAGCCTCATTTGAGAATAATTTACATATATTTCTCAAACGATCTTTGAATGTATCTGTTGAATGAAAATGATTTTATTCAGCAGATGGAACAGGTGATGGTAGAATGCTGTACTTTGACAAGGGCTCATTTTCATCACTGCCTGGTATGTGATAATACTTTGTCAGAAGCTGTGATATTCTGACAAAAAGGAGCAAGGATTAAAGTTAAAAGTACAGAGGTTAATCAACTCTTAATCTTTTAAGAATCCTACCTTCCTCTTGAATGAGGTACGCCTTTGATCTCTGCAAAATATGAATATAACGTGTAATACACAGCAATAGTGGGAAAAGAAAAACAAACCTAGTATGCTACTGACTTTTAGACTTAAACAAATTAAGCAATGTAATACCATAATCTTGTATTCACTATATTGATAGGAAAATGCATGGAAATTTTCAATCAATTAATTAAGATGTTCAACAATTGTAATCCTTATGGTGCTATTGCAGTCTATAATCAATATAATGGGTTAAATTGTTATTCACAGAATGAGAATACAAAACCTACCATAGGATTACATTACTAGGTACTTTGAGAAATTGTGGCTACAATTAAATGATTTTTTTTAAAGTGAAGTAGTACATTCCTTTGTGCATCAAGCCAGTGTCAACTCTTAACAATAAATGCATCTTCTCCAGAATGATATTTTTCCAACCTTACCCTTCTGATGTTGCAGTGGTACATCCTTGCTGCTGTCATTGAATCTTCTACCCTTGCTAGTCATCTTCTTTTTCCTTCCACCTTTCCCAGACTTTTCAAGGATGCTGGGTTTTCACATAATATTCAATAATTTGAACATGATCATTTGTGTTTCAAGTGATTAGAAGACTGTTTTTCCCCCCTTGGTTATCTATGGTATTCTCCAACACCAAATTTCAAGGTTATTAGTATTCTTTGTACCTGTAGTACAATCTGTAGTAGGATGAAGGAATGGTCTTGAAAGGTACAAGGAAGAACTTCTACTAAGGCAAGAATCAGATAAAGGGGACCTGAGTAGTAGTAGTAGTAGTAGTAGTAGTAGTAGTAGTAGTAGTAGTAGTAGTAGTAACAACAACAACAATAATAATAATAGTAAAGTTGGAAGTGACCTTGGAGGTCATCTAGTCCAATCCCCTGCTCAGGCAGGAAACTCTATACCATTTCAGACAAATGGTTGTCCAGTCTCTTCTTAAAAACTTCCAGTGTTGGAGCATTCACTGCTTCTGGAGGCAGGTTGTTCCACTGGTTAATTGTTTTCACTGTCAGAAAATTTCTCCTTAGTTCTAGGTTGCTTCTCTCTTTGGTTAGTTTCCATCCGTTGCTTCTTCTCCTGCCTTCAGGTGCTTTGGAGAATAGTCTGGGTCAACAAAGTAACTTGAGAAAATGTCTCAGACAAAACTGTCCTTAGTTCACACAGAGATAAAGGAAGAGAAGCACATTCAAACTTCAGAACATGTTACTATAGCTGTTACTACTAATACTGATTTACATGGCCTTGTTTTCTTAGTTTTTTAGGGCTTACAAAATCCAACCTTCATTTCCATAGAATGTAACAGTGAAAACTATTTCCTGTAGGATTTACATTGTTATAGATATTGACACATAGATGACTATAAATCTAATTTAGCTAGCATATGAAATCAAGGATATTGTATGATGGTTTGCATTAGGTTTCTGTTATTTAGTATTGTTATCTAGACTTGACTTCTTCCAGGTTGGGTGGCCACTGTGTCCTTTTTCAGTTTGCTAAGATAGCATGGTCAGAACTTTTATTGATTGTTCTTTCATTGCTTCCCATATTTCTGTAGCCTTCTGGCCTGGTAATGTCTGAACCATTGACTCACTTCTCTTTCTAGTGTACATAAGACTCTTATAAATAGGGAATATTTTCTAAGGTGTCTTGGATGTTGACTCCTTACTATGCAGAATTTCTGTATAATCCTTCCATCTTTGTTTGATCTGTGTTATCAATAAAGAAACTATTGGGTTGGCAAAAAGTGACATTTCTTTCTCCTGCTTCTGTTCCCTAAACTGCTTTCCTTTATATTATTTCCAAATTTAGCATTCCGGTCTCCAGCCCCAAACAGCGCATCTCGCTTGCATGTTCTGTCCATTTCATACTTTGCCAAATATTATGGTCAAGTTCAATCTCTACATTAATAGATAAGAGCATTAACTTGGATAATTGCCATAGGAAAGAGTTGTCTATGGAGCCATATTAGTACTCAGTTCTTCCTTAGTAGCATACTGAGAGCTATTCAAAGTGAGGGGCTCCTTATCTGACAGTTTATCATGAATCACTTTATCTTGCTTGGTTTTCTTTGTAAAATAGAGGTGTGATTTAGTTCCTCTCATGCAATATGAAATGATGCCTTTGCCAGGTCACTAAACAGATCATCCACCTCCACTATCTTCCTATACTGCTACTGCTTGAGATAGGTGCTTGCTTCCTTTAGCTGGGCAGCTGGGATGACCTTCACAACTAGGGCAACTCTGCTGAAGTATATATAGTCCATTTAGTATAAATCTCTGGTGTTTTCCCACCCTTCTCTCCCAGAAACATGGACAGCCCTGCCATAATGACACAGTTTAGCAAGAAGTGCACACTGATATTTTCCCATAGGTTTATATCTGGACTGAATAGTCATTGAATCTCTTTATTACATGCTATTATCAAGAGTTATCATCATGTGTGGTTAATACCATGTCACAATCTTATCAAGGATGTCATCTTTCTTTTCATTTTAACCTGACTTTAGCATTTTTTGTTTGTATTGTTAAAAACTTTGAAAACACTAAAAATATTACCATAGGAGCACTAACATATAAGATTCTATTATACATCATTGAGGTGTTATGATTAAGCCAGAAACTTCATTTCCTAATTCCATTGCATGTAAATTTGTAATATTGTCTTGTTATTTTCTAAATGGATGTACAGCAGAAATGTCAAACTCGCATGTGATGTGATGTGTCATGTGATGTCGCACGATGTATTGGGACTGTTTTGCCATTGGGCAGCTTCCACGTGACGCGTCCAGCCCACAGGCTGGCAGTTTGACATCCATGACGTACAGGGTTTGGGGCTTTAAGTTGGTTTCTTTTGGGGGGGGGTGTTTCCCTCTTGGTATAAGGATTTTGAGGAAGCATTCTCAACTGCTAAATTTGAATTTATCTCTGTTTTTTTTAACACAGTAAAGGAAGAATAATTGGTCTATTGTTCTTTTGAACGTTTGGGTTAAGATAATTTTATATTGGCTTATATTTTAAATAAGAATATGAAGCAATTTTATATCTGAAGTGAAGAAGATACTATGGAGGCAGTGTAAACATCCCATTGTATTTGTTGGATCAGGTCATCAACTCCTTAATTAAAACATATATTTCTGGGAATCCCTCAGTTATAGTGAGAGTCAAAGAACAGGTGTGACTTCTTTATGGAGGTGCCAACGCCCCTGACAATTTTGAATAAGGCTTGGATGGTCTTGCCTTGTTGGAGATGGAATTTAGACATAAATGTATTAACTTGCATAGGTTGTACTTTAGGAATGGAATCTACAGAACTGTTTTTGTGATTTTAGATCATTTACTGTTGCTTAAAGAACATGCACATTCTGGTTGACTGGGCCCAGTATTTAAGCTCTATTAAGTCATCAAGAAGATGTGGGGGACACCCCAAAAATATTACATTAAATCGTAATACAAATCTACACATTAAATATGCTAAAATTGATTACTGGTATATGTGGCCTATTAATTTTTTAATTTGTTTTTTTGGCAAGAAAGGGCAAGGAAGTCAAAATTATATCAATGTCATAAATTTGAAACAAATTGCTTTCTTCAACAGAATTTTCCATCCTCCTCCTCCTCCTTGTATTAATTCCATTTCTGTGTGCTATTTTTCTTTTGTTAATTAATTTGATGCTATGAAATATTTCAAAAAGGAATATATACCATAGGAATAAGCTGGTCCTTTATATTTTATGATTGGGATCAACAAGACAAGGATAAAAAAACAATGGTTGGAAACTGAACAAAGACAGAAGCAACCTGAAATTAAGGAGAAACTTCCTAACAGTGAGGACGGTTAACCAGTGGAACAGCTTGCCTTCAGAAATCGTGGGCGCTCCATCACTGGAGATTTTTAAGAAGAGGCTAGACAGTCACTTGTCTGAAATGGTATAGGTTCTCCTGCTTGAGCAGGGGGCTGGACTAGAAGACCTCCAAGGTCCCTTCCAGCTCTGTTCTGTTCTCTTCTAACAATATTTCTGATACATATTTTTTCCATGGAATAAAAAAAAAACTAAGCAAAAAGGAAGAAGAATGAGAAAGAGCAGATTTTATGATTATCCTTGTATGATCCCCACTCAGGAATAAGAGCTTTCCTCTTTTCTTTTCTTGTTATGTAACTACTTAACTCTGGATGGCCATGTCAGTAAGAAGAGAAATAATAATTAATCCATCTTTCTTATTCTGTTGAATTTGGCAGTATACAATAAGCATGTTTGTATTTTTCTCTTGCATGATAAGATATATTTTACACAGAGGAAATCTTCAAAGATTTGGATTCTGGCTGAGTTGTACCCTTGAGAGTACTCAGTATGTCTGGGAAGCAGGTGCAGAGTCATTGAAAAATAACATGGAAGCAGAATCAGATTTTGGCAAAAAAAAAAAAAAAAAGGAAAGGAAAATGTGTGCAATTCCAAATGGACGATATCATTTCAATCCAACTTTCAATGCAACTTTCATTTGCCTTGAAGAATAGCTGCTGGGCTAAAACTCTTTAATTTTTCTTATTGACATAAAATGAATCCAAATAGACAAACAAAATTTTGTAAACTAGCATGTGCCTAGACTTACAGAGTACAAAATTGCAAATTTCATTAAGCCACATTGCTTTCTCATTCACTTAGCAGAGTCCCACTTATGGGTACTGTAGTAATTAGAATGGTTCTACTACCTACACTAGCTGAATCAAAGACTTGTTGGCTATCGTTCACAAAACTGAGCACTCCTAGTAGTTTTCATCAGTGGTGGGATTCAGCCGGTTTGCACCACTTCGGCAGAACCAGTAGCTAATTTTTTATTGCCCAGGTCCAGAATGGACTTCCGGAAGCAGCATTCACACAAAGAACTGGTTGTTCACATATTTGAATCCCACCACTGGTTTTCATGGAGAAAGTCAGTGAGTTTCACACTTGAGGGCTGAACATCAAATCACTTTTGACTTCAGGCACTGATGTAACCTAGAAATAAGGTTTCTCATCAGTTTTTTGAAACTTCTAAGAATGGAAATGCATAACTGTTCCTTGTGGATGACACTGATTTGTTGGACAATGATAAAGTTTGTTGGAATTGAAAGCTTTTTTCAGGAAAGAAAAAAAAAGAAACCCCACAATCCTATCAATAGATCAGAATAGAAGAGGTGCCCTATTTTAGCAGTCTAAGATGATCAAGAGGTATACTAGCAAACCAATGTTTCAGTGCCTAGGTGGTAAAATGTATGCCTTTCCTGCCTACCTGAATAATGGAATCAGTTTTCATTGGACAATAAAAATGAAAGAACAAGATGAGCAATCATATACTTGTAAATAAAGAGGATACTTCCTTTCCACCTTAATGTCTTGTTGCTGAAAGAGAAAGAAAATAGAATGTACAGGTTGCAAGTGATGATAAATGTCCAGTTTAATCTAATTCCTGAGGACACACATATATTTCTCCATCATTGGAGGCTGCCCTGAACCAGCTATGGCATTGCAATAAAGAGCCATTCCGAGACCTTCAATTTGCATTCTGTCTCTTAAATAGAAAGGTACATTATTTAAATACTAAGCTGTCATGAAGCTATCATGAGGAAAAAAAGGAGTTTATTTATGCTATCAAGAAAGGTCACCATGACATCGTTGATGGGGAAAATATGGATGCAGAAGTTTGTCAATTGGTTGATTTGTTTTGTAAAAAGTAAACACTTGGTGCTGCATAACTGTCTTCGTTTAATTAGCTTGTCAAAAGATTTTGACAAAGACCACAAGTGGATTACTGTGCAAACCTGAATGGCAGATTACCTCTATTGAATCATTTATTGTCCTTCAGTGCTTTTAATAGAACTGATCTAATCAAACCACTTCCATTCCCTTATCAAACATTATGCTTTCCTTTTGTTTGTATTGGTTGCTAGCCAGTTTTTCAAAAGCACTCTTCTTTGTTACCATCTTTGAGGTAATATAACTGTAGTCCAATACCCTCTTTAGATAGCAAGTGATATCACTTCTTGGAGTTTGATAGTTATCTATTTATCAGAGAGGATAATGTCCCCCTGTTTTTTTCCTCCTCTCCTCCCTTTCTCTAATCAGCAAGGAATGCATTTTTCTTTATATTACACAATGACATTATTCATTTCCACACTTACATTTATCTTGGGGGAAAAAACATACCACACACAACACATCCTCTACAAACATGAACACGAACAGTTCCTGCTTTGTTTTCAGTCTGCCAAAATTAATGCAGGAGAAAAAGTTGGCTTGGGCAAATGAGATCATTTTTATTTCAATATGTTTTACATTTTCTCAGCTATGGGTTCATTATAAGTTGTTTCTGCTTTGTTCAGCATCTAAATAAAGATTTTCCAAAAGGCACCAGATTTCCATAGATTTGTCCTAAACATCATTTTAGAGCATACCCTAGAATGTGTTCTTTTGGGCTAACCAAGTTTCTCTTCTAACATACAGCATTGCTATGCATGCTTTTCTCAACCAGTTGTATTTTTGTTGCCTATTTCCCCATCACATATATGTTTCTGTATACATTTTTGTACTAGAAATGGCAACTGCCCACAGAAAAGATTCTCTTTTATTTTCTACCTACACAGAACCCACATCCCCCACCTACCTCCAAATCTATTGTAGAAGAATTAAGGGAAGGTACCTGTGGAAAACTGTTAGAGGGAGTCAAGTTGTACAAATGGAAATCTGATCACATACTATGGAATAACAAAGTTATTTAATGACCCAAAATATGCATTTTTAGTTGGATTTTTATAGCACCATTCAAAATTGTGTGAATTTTGTTTCTTCTATTCATTACCTTCTCAGCATGTATGTGCTCAAAGTTTGCTACCCTCCCCCACATAGAACTAGCATGTGGAGGACTCTAAAGGGTTGTGAAGGAATCAAGAAATGGTCCCTCTGAGTTCCTCTTCTAATAGCATCCCTTGTATCAGCAGATCCACCCACTATATTTCTTCGTTAGGGTCTATTATAGTTTCCTTACACATTTATTCTATTACTTTCACATTAACTGTGAATGCTTAAGTATAGGCCACAGCCTACACTTTACAATTGGATAATCAGGAATGGAACTGCAGGAAAATTATAACAGAAAAGACATAGAACAAGAAGGAGAAGAATGCATATTATTTGTGGGGTAGGGAAGTTCTGTTTTTGTTCTTAACCCCACCATATAAATCTGCTGTTTTTTCATGTCTGCGTAGAAAGCAAAGAGCATATACGATTTTTTTTCCACTTAGCTCAAAAGGGAAGACTATATATTACTCTTAGTACATACCAATTTATCAGCCAACTTCCTCTATCTTAAAGTTTATGAAAGTGTTCTGAAAGTGTTCTACAAGAGACACTTGAGTGGAAAGTTGGACTTTATGTCATCGTTACTGCACAGATTTTATTGCTTAATGAAGTTGTATGCTTTTCTGGTTCATGCAGGACCCATGTTGTCCTTCTCAGACAGCACTTACCAGCATCTATATTCATTGCTAGCAAATAAAATTAGCATCTAGAAGCATAAAGACAAGGATGATAGGTCTGACATGTCATCAACCAGCCCACACCAGGAGCAAAACCATTAACTTGTTGAAGCACTGTTTTGGAAAGGGAGTCAGTAGCTGAATGCAAATAAACATGACATATTATATGCAAAAATCCTTTCACAAGGCAGCACTTTTCTACACAATACATACTTTTAATAGTCACACATTCGTGTTATTTCTATAACAAGCTACTACAATTCCACTGTGAAGAGAGCATGCTTCTAAGAAAGTCGCAAACAATGAAATATTAAAAGCAGCTACAATATAAAAGAAGAAAGGCAGCATATTTCCAAATAGCAGTGTCTGAATTTCAGAGGCCCCTATAGTTAATCTTGGGCTTAATCTTCAGTAGTGACATTCATCCACTTTGAGCACATACCTCAAATAATTGGTACATTGCAAATTTTAAGGGCAGAGATATGCAACATTTCTGGACTGAATGTTGAACTTAGCCTTTGAGTAATGCAACAGAGTTTTCATTCCAAAAAGCATTGTATGCAACCAGGGCAAAACCTTAATTCGTTTCACTTCATTCCTTTCCCAATTTAATTTCATTAAATTGAGATTTGATTTGGGCTGCAAAAATGGTATTGTTTTACTATCTATCATATTGAGAAAATGACAAAGTGGCAGCTTTTTAAGATATCTGAGAGTTATACCCAAGGCCTTGTATAGTGGCCACAGGGTGCAGATCAATATTTTAAGATGTAATTTTTTTCCATCGGCTAATCAGTTGCACAATTATTGTGAAAAAAAATCTTGCTGAATTGGGATCAGATTAAATCTCAACGTCTTGTAACTAAATAATTTTGCAACCATCTGATGATTTAAAATATCTTGTAGATATATATGAATATAGTTTGGCAGATATATAATTTAACACTCTGCTACTGTTCTTGCACAGTCTTTTTTCAACTTTGTATACAAGAAAGTGTGAAAAAGTGGTATCATCCTGTGAATTATTTTTTTTAAAGAAGTCATTCTGAGTTTTTTTTTCTATGTGAGAGGCAAAAAAACAGAGATAGGAGGTAAACATATTTGCAACTTCTGGAAAGGTAAAACATTCAATTCTGTGTTAAGAAGATGCTACTAGGGAGGAAAAAGCATATTATTTACTTTCTTATATGATGGTATAGCCCACCTTTTTTTGTTGTTGTTGTTAAACTTATCTCATGAACTGGGATATATTTGTTATGCATGCAGGTGGTCCCAAGTTCAATCTTAGCACCTTCAAAGAAATGCAAGGAAGACAACAGGATTACAATATATCTCACTGAACTGAAACTAGATGTAACATTGCCATAGATTAATTCTCATGCTCAGTATAAGGCAATGTAAGATGCTCACGCTGGTAGAGAAAAAGGATGATTTTGCACTATTTTCCTCTGCCTTCACTGCTTCAGAGATACTAAAGCGGATTTTTTTTTCTAGCAGCACAGCATATTCTAAGGGCAGGGGAGGAGAACCCTTGAATATTTTGGTTTTCCTTTTTCATAGGTAAAATAACAGAATAACAGAGTTGGAAGGGACCTTGGAGGTTTTCTAGTCCAACCCCCTGCTCAGGTAGGAAACCTTATACCATTTCAGACAAATGGCTGTCCAATCTCTTCTTAAAAACCTCCAGTGTTTGAGCACTCACAAACTTCTGGAAACAAGCGGTTCAAGTGATTAATTGTTCTAACTGTTAGGAAAATCCTCCTCGGTTCTAAGCTGCTTCTCTCCTTGATTAGTTTCCCTCCATTGCTTCTTGTTTTGCATTCAGATATTTTGGAGAAAACTTAGTATGGATGGATTAAAACCCCTTTTGAGCACTTAAGGCTAGTTGCAAGGAAATGCAATTATCACTTTACTTGTGACCAAGACCAATGGCAGCCAGATTCAGGAAATAAGTCATTTTCTACAAAAAGCAGAGAGAGGTTTCAGAAAGGGAAAGTATCTCCTAATCGTCTGAGAGACATGCTATTTTAGCTCCACAGAGCATAACCCAACACAGTGAAGTTACAGAGATATCCTGGAACAGGCATGTCAAACTGCCGACCCGTGGACCAGATGCGTCACACTGAAACCGCGCCCACCCCATTGCCGGCAATGGGGAAAAAGTCATGATATGTCGTGTGACGTCACATGATGTCACGAGTTTGACATGCCTGTCCTGGAGCAATGATGAAATAATTACAGTAATATAGTGAAGGGATTGGTGTACCATTCAGATTCAGCACACATCCTTCAGTACCGTGCAGAGGGAAAAAGGGGGGGGGGGAAAGAAAAGAAATGCTTATTTGCATAATAATTTATGATTATTATTTTTTACTTAATCTAAGTGAGAAGCACTTATATTGTTGAAATTTTTTGGAACTTCTCCATGAGGAAAAAGAAATGATTAACTACTCCTGGAAAATTACTATTAGCTTGGTGGCTTGTTCCAATTGTCTTTCAGGTTTCAGTGGTCATTAAGAAGTATGCAAAACAGAATCTTCATATTGATTTTAGCAGCCAAAGATATCTTTTCACTGACCACCAAAAGCCTGCATGCAAAGTTGAAATACAATTGAGGAGAAGTTTCTATACTCTGCAGAGGCTCTATCCATGCAATTTGGTGCATTTTATCTTGCATCAGGTAACTAAATCCACCACATATACGGGTTTATAGCTTAATTCTGTAAATTAAAGTGTGTCGACCCATGTAGTTGCTTCCTGAATTATACTATTTTAACATATAAGTTAACCAAACATTATTCAGCATCAGGAGTAAGAGACTGAAAGAAGATTTGATCCCCAGATTATTGATTTAATAAGTTAAAAATGGTATTGAGGCTTCTTTTGCAAATTTAACAGTTTTTTAAGCAGTGTATAGAATCAGTAAAAATAGGGCATCAATTTTATGGATTTATAATGAAAGTCTAGGCTGTGGAAATGAAAAGTACACTGAAAGAGGGAACTGGTAAATTATAATAAACCAGATTAAAAATTCAATGATGGAAGTAAGTCAGGCCTACGTGGACATATAGTTTCCCTTGTGTGTGATTCTGTGAATCGATAAATTGCAGCTGCCCTTGTTGATCCATTTCTCCTGTTGAACCATCAGGATCTGATTCTTTCATGAGCTGAAGACATTCTGAAGCAGAATGTCTACTTCTCTGCATGAATAATCTCTTTGTATGATTTATAACCATGCACAATCAGTTCTCAATACGTAGATTCCCTTTATGGATTTTCTTCTTAAATGCAGGACTTTGCTAATGGAAAACCAACAAAGGCATACCGGTATGATTAGTAAGTCTGATCCCACTCTTCACTTAGTTGTGCATTGACTGAATGAGGCTAAAAAATGGCCATAAAGTGATAAAGTGACGGTTCATTGGAGTAATTCACACAGGAAAGATGATCCTTTTGTGGCCAGTTAAAAATGTTGATATCACATTTTGATAGAATTTTTAATATTCTTATTTCACATAGAATTCCACCCTAGAAATAAATTGTGGATTACAGGCATGTTCCAGTAATTCATTTGTTTTTGAATTAAACGATAGACATTTCTGATTCTGATTGTGAAGATGCTCCCCATCATGATTTTAATTTAATTTGATGTGCTTGCTTCAGCAGCACATATACTAAAATTGGAACGATACAGAGAAGATGATTTTAATTTGATGACATTGCTTGTTAAGAAACCTGGCTAATTATATTATCTTTCTCATGCCATACACATTATATTAGTTTGATCAACTTAAACTGAACACAATGTCAACCCTAACCCTAACCCTAACCCTAACCATTTCCAAAATTGAAAAATCACAAAGTTCCTCTCTCATTCCTCTTTTCCAGCTATATCAGTAGACAGTTCAGAAAGTGATATAAGAGACAGATTATCTTTCCCTCCACCCCCACCCCCCATGTTTCCCTTGGATTTATTATCTCTATTTGAAGCTTGTTGTAGACATTGCCTCACGATCAATTATTATTCAAAGTTGACAAATCCCTTCATGTCAAGCCCATTGTGAATTTGACCAGTGAATAAGGTTACTGTATACTTATTTCCTGCTGTTAGGGGGGCAAAAATCAAACAATCTTACTGCCTCATAAATATCAGAATCTCAATATTTGTGCTGAAGTAATTTCTGACCATAAGCCAAGGATGCTTCACATTTTTGCTTGACTTGTTTTTCTTCTGGATGACACCAGCTGAGATCAAAGCCATGAGGTTGAAGGTTCATTGTTTGTATTCCTATGAACTCCAGGGCATGCCTTGATATATGAAAACTCAGCAAACTCATCAAGCATTGCAATCCTAACTAATTCCCACCAAGAGGTACAATAGATCAATTTGTTCAGGACCAATAATTATTTGGCCAGATCTCATGATTTGATGGTCCACATTTTACAGACATAATGGAAATTATAGAAATGATGGAATTATCATAATATACATGATAAATATTCCTGGAGTTATATGATATTTTCCTTTGAAACAGTTCCATGACTTTAAATACTGCTTTACTTCTGCATCGTGAAAGTATCAAAAAGATGTGACAGAAGCCATATTCCAGCTAGCCTGTTTATAAAAATCTAACTGTCCAAAGGACATTGACATTTAGAGCTGGAAACATCAAATTTGGGGAAGGCTGTGATAGAATATTGGTCTAATATATTTATTTGCTTATTTGCGACAAAACATCTCCATATTATTTTATTCACCCAGAACCCTGTAGAAATTCAAACATAGGAATCTCCCTTTGTCCTGATAACTGCTCTTCTGTTCTCAGGTAGAAGAAAACCTTTTGAAACCTTTTGGATCAATTTTTATTTGATTCTTTTTAAACTGGGACTGAGCTTTGGGAACTTCTATGTGGAAAGCATACAATTTGAAGTTGAGGTTGTGGCCTCTTGACAATTTATTAAGAAGTAGATGATGCTCAAGTATAGTGAGTTGTTGAAGACCATGCACTAAATTTAATCAATTACTTTGGATTTTGATTTTGATTTCACCAGGCCTTTGGCCAACACTCTAGGCATAAGGCCAACTTAGACCCTAAAGTATTAAAAGTGTTACTGTTACAATCAGTGCAAATCCATTTAATTTCCACTTTACTATGCATTTCCTCATTTAATGGTATGCTTAAAATAAAAGAATCACATTCCTGACTCCTGTTAGAAAGTTAATCAGATCCATGAAATATATTGCTGAGTTAAATTACTAAATGTAATTCTCAAATCCATGTTATTGATATTCATTGTTATTACTCTAAAATTTAAAGAAGAACAATTTTGGACCCAAGAAGATTTTTGAATTGCTAAAATGTTATACAATGAATGGATCGACTTAGTCACTTTGTGGTTATATCCTTATTCAGTCAGTAGAATGTTGCACCTTGAACTAAACTAAGAGTAGCTAATCTCAACCTATTCCTGATTTTGAAAATTTGGTTAAAAAGTGGGGACTACCCTCCTATCTTAATATACTATATATCACATGGAAAAACTGTAAGGCACTTAGAACTCTTAATTTTGTTTCCATGGACATTCTGCAATAGTAATTACAGAAAAAATAGATTTTTAGTAGGCAACAAAACTGAGAAAATACCATAACATCACTGCAAGAGTTTTTGAGGAACCCTCATTTACACACAGGACTTACTGAAGTGACTTTTTCAAGTGACTACAATAGAATTTGAATCAGATAGTGAATGAACTAGATATCCTTTATTCCACTCTGAGTGGATTTTAGATCAACCAAAATTGCCATATTTCATGAATCTAAATATGAGCCATATGTGTTTCTAGGCCTTTCAGATCCAAGGAGAGGTGTTCTTAGGTTTATGAATCAATAAAATCAATCAAGAAGAAGGACTATTTGTGGAAGGACTAGAGTTAATCATTGTAACTCTAAAAAACAATGTCAATAAAACTCATAGCCTCAAATACATTCCTCAAATACAAATTGGCCTGAGCTTAAAATGTGCAAAAATAATGCCTTATAGAGGATGCTGCCTTCTATATTAAAAGAGGCTTAAAATTTATCTCTTTCTTTTAATCAGTGAGATTCTTAATGATAATTAATCACATTTCTGAAATGTCATTATATATAATACATACATACATACACACACACACTTCTTTAAGGCTGTCCTCATTTCAGCTTCACCTCACATTATTGCATCACTTTTTCTTTTAATTCCATTCACAAGAGGATTTCTCATGTAGTCATCTTCACCCATTTTAACTTTTGGTTTTCATAAAAACCGCTGTATTTTTATTTCTCTATTAATAGTTCCTTGTTCTCTTTGACTACATTATTTCTCTATAAGTGCATTTTACAACACCATCCTCCTTTTTTTACATCATTCCCTTATATAAGGTTTTTTCCTCTTTTTCATCTGTAGTGTTTGCCACTTTTTCAAAAACTCTTTAAGATAACTTCAACATTTTCTATGACACTTCAAACTATAATTATTGTCACTGTGTTCCAGAAAATTCTTTTTCCTCCTCTTCCCTTATGACCATTTCCCACTCATTCTATTGGGAGGTAGATTAATCATCTAGTATTTTTTTCCTAGAGGACTTATTTTTCTTTCCAAGTCATTCTGCTTCCATTCTGTTTTTTAATTGTTTCCTACTTTTTCTCCAAGATTCATTCCTGATGTTAGCCGGCATCCAGAACCTTTCCATACATTGACATCTTCCACTAATTCAGGGCTCATCCAGTGGTGGGATTCAAATACCTGAACATCCGGTTCTCTGTGTGGATGCAGGCCTGGGCTTCCGAGGCCTAGAATGGACTTCCAGAAGTGACATCAATGCACTTCTGGTGGGCCGTTTTAGGGCTGGGAGACCTCCTCCAGGCCTTTGAGACCTAGAATGGACTTCCAGAAGCAGCATGGGTTCAGCCGGTTCTCTGAACTCAACAAAATTTAGCTACCGGTTCTACCGAACCGGTGCAAACTGGCTGAATCCCACCACTGGGCTCATCATAAACAATGGAATTGTATTCCTAGATTTGTCCCCATTATTTTGCCTTATGATATCTAAATAGATAGAAAAATATTTTTATGCAGATTCTCAATACTTTTGCTCATCCTTGGGTCAGTGAATGACCTGATCATTTTTTTCTGTAATGTCTTATTTCATTCATTCACATAAATTCATGTTACCTGACAGAGTACTCCTGATCCCAGATCGCATTCCGACAAATTTAATTTAGAACTAAATTGATAAATTCACTTCCTGCATGAACGGATAAACTCCACTCCATAAGATCATTCATATCTATTATATCCTTCCCGTTCTCTTAGTTTGACAGATAAAGAACACTGTTGTTGTTTTTTTACTATTTTTATTCTTAATTCCTGTTTTTTACCACTTGCTTCTCTTATAGTCCAAATCATAATTTTAAGGCTATGGTTACCATCATGTAGGCTTACTGATGTTCTTGGTCAATTGAGAGTTGTACATTATGCTTTGTTAGTTATATGGAAAAGCTATATGTTATTAGCTGCAATATTGTCTGCTTCTCAGCAGCTAGGAATCACATGCAGTGTCTTGAGACACATTCATGATAGCAATAGTTCTCAAACTTGGCAACTGATGTGTGGACTTTAGCTTCCTGAATTCCCCAGCCAGAATGATCTCCATAGATCTCAAAGTTGCCAAATTTAAGAAACACTGCTCTAAAGGAAGATGCTGCCAAAGGTATATTTTAATATTTTTTGTTTAATTTAATTAGGGCAGTTACCATGTATCATAACATTCATTCTAAGGATTGAGATAGCTGCCCTTAGAGATATTTTATTCTACTTATTTGATTCTCACAAAAAATATTTTAACTAGAAATGAATTTTGACTAATAACAAAATCAAAAGCAACATTTAAGAACATTAATAAAATAATAAAATGAGTATGGATAGTGGAATCAGCCCATGTTTCATAGCTAAACCTCAAGTCCTTTTAGAAGAATAGGAATATGTGAAACCCATAGCTAAATAGGCTCTTGCTAAATTTATTTCCTGGACTTCTACTTTGCAGCTTGAACAACAGATTATTTATTAATGCTTAGCATATTTGTATTGCTTATTAATAATGCACTCTTCTAAGCAATATTCCAGTTTGAACTTTTCTGAAAAGTGTACATGTATGCATCTTTGGGCCTTTTTCAAAAAATAATAATAATTCTAAGTATGAGCTGGACAAAGCACAATTATTTCCTTCAGGATTTAATTCAATTAAATACTAGATTAATATCCAGCATTTGCATTACCAGACGCTATTATCTGAGGTTGTAAAGAAAAAAAAAACTTCAAATGATCAGAAAAATGAACACACATATGAACGCACAAACCACACAGTATTACAATGAATGTCCATTGTAGAAGCCATGTCTACACTTTTTAAAGCCAAATCTGTGCTGTGGTGGCGCATTGGTTAGAATGTAGTACTGCAGGCTACTTCTGCTGACTGCTGGCTGCCAGCAGTTTGGCAGTTCGAATCTCACCAGCTCAAGGTTGACTCAGCCTTCCATCCTTCCGAGGTAAAATGAGGGCCCAGATTGTTGGGGGCAATATGCTGGCTCTGTAAACTGCTTAGAGGGAGCTGTAACGCACTGTGAAGCGGCATATAAGTCCAAGTGCTATTGCTATTCTTCAGTTTTTTCTATTTGGGCAACCACTTCAACCAACACAAGACTTTGGGCTAACCAAAGTGCAAAACAAGCCCAAATCAAACTTTATAGCACCTTTGCTTGCCATTCTAAATAAAGATGCTCACATTTTCATAGCCTTTTCCTCAAATTTTGCCTGCATTTAAAGAACATTGCCACAAATCTTTCATATTCTATCTCTTTGCAGTGAATAATTACAGGACACAAGAAACAATTCTAAAAATGTGGGATTTGGGTCCGATTTGTAATCATCAACCACTTTTTGTTCAGATTCAGATTCTGATTCAGTTATTCATTAGGGCTGTTTACACTTAAAAATCATTAGGAACAAATATTTTAGAACTCATGAAAACATAATGACAACATCTGTCTACTATACCTTAAAACTGCCCAACTTTTTCAAACTTTTGCAGAAGCCAAAAAAATATGATACTGATTAAAAGAGACCACTCATTGTGCCTCTTAAAGAAGTGACTTCCTTTTTTTTCCCAAGAAGCCTGAAAAAGCTTGAAAAAAGCCTGCTTTAATGAATAGTAGAGAGGTAGTAGGCTCAGAAAGCTCTGGACCATTTATACCAATAATTTGCCCAACCCTATCTTAATTAGTTAATTCCAGCTTTCCTCAGTTATAAAGACTGTCAAGATAATGGACTGAATGCAGAGTGCTATCTGCAGAAAGCATCTCCTTTTCTGCAAAATGTCCACGCTCCCCCCCCCCCAAAAAAAGCTTCTTTGGAAGTCTGGAGACCTTGTTGACCAGGATGAGCTATAGCCTGGGGGATGCTAAGGAAGAGTGAGCTCATCCAACGGAATGTGCCCCTGTCCAATTATCCATAATCTTCTCCTTCCTGCAGTATCTCCTCTATTAGTTTTTAATGGATTAAAGCCCATCATTTTCAACATGACTCCTTGACCATTGAGAGACTAGACAGGTGGCGGTGGCTTCAAGAAGCTGTCAGGGAAAAGAAACTATGAGCAGTGTCAATGGAGGTGCCCTGTTACATCTGAGAAAGATGCTGCATAAATACAAATTCTTATTTTTTTTCAGTAGACCTACTAACACAGAGAAGACAGAAAACTATTATTATCCCATACTTGGCGTTCTAATTCAGAGAATTCTGGAAATAATGGGTCTGATATTTGTAGTGGATGTTCATGAGCTAGAATTAGAAACTTTCTCTGATGTGATAAAGGTTTAATGATATGCAGGGTTAGTCCTTTGTGGCCAGAACTTTGCCATCACCGCCTGGTTCACTGGTATCAATTGCACAAAGAATAGAGTAAATCCCTGATGTTCTTCTTTGAGGAATGGTAGCTTCCTGCTCTTACTTTGGTTTCTTTTATTTCTGTAACCCTGGGTTGTCATCGGCTCCAATAATTAATACTGCTTTAAACAACATTATTCAGTTCCTAATTACTAGTGGAGCTGTTTCCCAGGCTTTGGATTTAAAAGAGAGAAAAAATGAGAGAAAGAATAATGGAGTTTATTTATAGAGAGAGAGGAAAAAATCAAGAATTATTTGATCAAGGATTAAATTCTTATTTAATCAAGAATTAAAATAAACTCTTAAGTGAACAAAGAAAATAAGAAATGATATGTTCAGTGTAATTTTATTTTTTTGGGGGGAAAAGGTATTTAGGGAAATATGACAGATGTGACATGACTAGTACTACTCCATAGTTGGACTTAGCAGTCAATCAAATATCTGATCCCTGGTGGAATGAGTGGGCTGAGGTTGCTTAGAGGAGTTCATGAAAATTGTTCCCATAGCAACGAAGCTGAGTTCTGTCAAGTAATTCATGCTGAGATTAAGTCCTATATGTGTGTGCTGGGAAGCAACAAGGGAAAATAAGTTGGCTCTAACAACCTTGGTTCCCTAATTGAATCAGTTTGATCCTTTTCACACATGGACATGCAGGTAAAAGGACAGGAACCTAACTCTATCACCATCACAGCAGCATGAGAGAAGCAAGACTAATTTCATTTCCATCCTAAATTACTGCAGCCATCATCATTGCTGTACAAAACTCCCAATGTGATCGGCTGCAGGGAAGAGAGGATTTCCGCTCTTGCATATAAATGACACGTGGAGAGAAACAGAGTTGTAAATGCTACTCTTGCCTAAAATATCCCTATAACCTACCCATTTACTCATCTTTCCTAGGGAGCTAAAAATGTGAAAGTATTTTTTTTTTGTCATGTTCAACTACATACTTTAAAATCCTACATTTGGTCAAAATCTTACATGAATTCCAAATTGTGTAGGAAGATTCAAAAGGCATTCAACATTTGCGTGAAGAATCAGTTTCTAACCTTCAACCTATAAGCAAATGTTGGCGGAGCCAATGGTCAAAATGGGATTACTTAGATAATGAGGTTACTACAAGAGCCCTATGATTACTGCAGGCGTTGATGACATGAACAAAAACTTTAGAGGAGGTTATATGGTATATAGCACAGATATGGTATCTATAAATTATATTCAGATTCTTCAATAAGAGTTCATCTCAACAGCTGACCTTTTCATATAATGGTCCTTGTGGGTATTAGCAAATACCCATCATCTCAAAAGTTCATATGTACCAACTGTTCCTCCCAAATTGGAAAGTCCCTTCTACTCTGTGTATGTCAAACATATTGCCATTTTGTAGAAAAGGAAATCCCAGTTAAACTGAATCAGGGCTGTGCTGTTGTTTGCTGTTTTTCCTAATATTTAGTTTGGCTGGTTGCAGGTCTTTTTGTTTTGCATTCTGTTCTCTTCAGTTCATATCAAGACATAATGCAATGAGGAATTATATTTTGGTAGGGCAGGTTTTTTGGGGGTTGAGAGAAAGAAACTGGTCCAAAGTTACCCAGATAACCTCTGTACCTAAGCAACTAGAACCTATTTATTCATTCGTGCACCTTAACTACTACATCATGCTGGCACTCAAATTAAACCTATGCAAATTGGCTTTTATTGACCTTAATTAAGAACTCTGCACTTGATTAGTGAAGACTGGGGAACTATGCTGAGTTGAAGAGATAATGCAGCTTATATCAATGGGGTACTTCCTATTACTTCTTTAGAAGAAACATTTTCACACTTTGTTTTATTGGGATTATAGACTGCCCCTGCCAAATGTCTTTCATTTCAGTAAATTAAAACAAAAAATGGTATTCATCTAATTTCAGTAAATTGAATTAAAACAATTCAATTAATCCCACCACCACCAATATGTCTTCCTTCCTTCCTTCCTTCCTTCCTTCCTTCCTTCCTTCCTTCCTTCCATCCATCCATCTATCCGTCCATCCACCAGTCATTACTCCAGTTGACCTACATAGACATGATGATGATATTTTCTCAGCAACATTACTCACAATGGGTTTGCTATTGCTTCCTTCTTCAGTAATGACTTTAACAATTTCAAAAACATCAACGAGGAAGGAGATTTCCTGATCTCCATTACTGGTGATGCTACAGAAAAACAACACCTGACCATCTCAGCCTGGGCTGGACTTCCTGAAAATCTGGGATAAATTACAGTTTCTCTCTCTTTGATCTAATTGCTGAGGCTGGTGTTGGATGGAGTAGGCTGCCTTTCAGACGTTGTACATTAAAAGCAGCATCTTAAATTTTATTTGAAGATCAACTGGCAATCAATGCAAGCTCCACAAAACTGGTATTATAGCTGGAAAGTATGCAGACCACATCATTTTAGACCAACCGTAGTTTATGAATAGTTTTTAAGGGCAGTCCCAAGTGGATTATATTATACAATAGGCAAACTGGAAGGTAATAATTATATAGTATAATAGGTAGCTATTGTAGCTACCTAGTAGAGCAGTACCAGTACAGTAGCTACGTAGCTAAGTAGCCAGGTAGCCAAGTAAGGTCACAGCCTACTTTGGTGCCCCAGCCAAAGTCAAGTATAGGGATCTTTGACCACAGTTTTCACCTGCTGTTTCATCAGGATCCTTGAATTCAGAAGGATCCTAAAGTTTGAATCTGCTCCATAACAAGTAATGCTTGTCCATCAAGAAATAACTGGTGCTGGCAGAGGACTCTGAAGTATCCACAGCAATGCAGACTGATCCGAATCAGTTCAGCTCCACAGTATTCCCTCCTGTAAGGACAGATCCTTGCTGTCTTCAAATACTAGAAAAGGACATCAACAGCATTTTTCATCCTCATAGCTTGGGAACCTCTACATGCAAATTCATATAGATGTATGTGGCATCCCACACATAAGGAGCTATCGAACCAAATACCTATGTACTGAAGAGACCTCAGTTATTTAAACTTTACTTACATTTCTCTGACAAATAATTTGAAGTGGCTTGTAATGCATTTTCAGAAAGAGCAGCATAACAATAAAAAGAAATTGAAAAAGCATAATCTACATTACAACCCAATTTAATTTTTAAATGATTTCATGAATAGACCACTAAAGCTTTTAATTGACATTATAAGACAGTTTTAGAATGAATGAGTAAATACATTTTTTTTTATTTTTTGAAATATTTTAATATCTATATTTATGAAGATTCTGAAAAGAAAGCATTACAACTTATTATGCTGACATGAGTTTTAATTCTGGCACTAAGCATGCATTCACACATATTTGTGTGTATGTGCATCATATCAAAGTTTCTTTAAGATCTGATATGAAATATAGGCAGTGGTGGGATTCAAATATGTGAACAACCTGTTTTCTGTTTGGATGACGCTTCCGGAAGTCCATCCTGAGCCTGGGCAACAAAAAAATTGCTACCGGTTCTGCCGAAGTGGTGCAAACTGGCTGAATCCCACCACTGAATATAGGCCCTATATTATTTAGAAGTTTAACGTGTCCTGCAAGATCTGCCTCAAGGGAAAACAATGGAGAAAAATGAATACAATTCCACCCTCAAACCTGTAATGCTTTGATGCCAGAACCTATCCAAACTGATTTTTATTACATGGTCCACCAACTTGAAGGAGACCTTAACTTAACCTTGAATTTGGGATGATGGAACAAGCAATTAATCACACAGGGGAGGATAAAATAAGGAGGCTGTGAAAAACTAGAGAAGGATGAGCAACAAATGAACTTATAAAGCAGCACAATTTCACTACTGTCTAGCTAACAAAATATATAGGTTCTGAACATACATATATTTAATAACATTTCACTCACCTCTTCCACAGTACACTGCACATGTAATAGCCACGTCAAGCTGGCAGGGAGGCCATGGAAAACTTTAATTGACAGGCTAAAAGACAGCCTGAAGCTGAGAATCCTTAGGTTGAGAAGGATGCAACCTATTGATACAATGTGGTTTAGAATTATATTAAATGTTTGTTAAATTTGCTAGGTGAAGACCCCAGTATGTTGCAAAATGCTGCATACTGCCAGGGAGAATCTAGCTTCTTTTACAGTTTACTCTTTTTACAATATCTCTTGCCTTGCCGCCCCCAACTAGGGGCATAGAGCAGGCTCAAGTCGCAACTGCGAAATATTTTTATATCCAAATTTTAGCCATCTCAGTATGTTCCATCATCTTCAGCAGCCATTTTTCCCTTGTGGGTAATGCTGAGTCTTTCCATCTTTATGCTTGCAATAATCTTGCTGCAGTTATCTTATTCAAAATCAAAGTACCATGAACTTTTTTCCAACTGTTTATCAATCCCAAAAGAAAAGCCCCTGGTCTCAATATATTACTCTTTAAAATCCTCTGCCTCTGTGTCTGAATCCAAAATTTTCTACCTTTTTTAAACGTACATCAAATATGATAAAATGTCCCTTCCTGTTGTTCACATTTCGAACATGTATTTGAAGTGCCTTTATACATACATTGTACAATTTCTCTGGTGACATATTGCATTGATACAGGACATCATTTTAAAAAAAAAAATCTCCTTAAGATTATAACATAGAATAACCTTCAGTATTTTCAGCCACATATTTTCCCATTGTTCCATCTGTATATTATAACCAAAATTTTAGCCCACTTAATCACACATTCTTTTACTTGTTCTTCTGTTTCAAATTTCAATAAAAGTTTATATATTTTAACAATTATATGTTCATCATTTCCACACAATTCTGTTTCAAACTTAGTCTTACAATGTTCAAAACCATAAATTCTTTTGTCTACTTTAAATCTTTCTAATAGTTGTAACTAAGAGAACCATTGACAACTCTATCCATCTGCCCTCAGTTTTTCTCTCTATTTTTATTTTACATTCCTCTTGACAAAATTCTATTATTTTGTGACAAATTAATCATATGTGTTTGTTTATTATTCCTCATCTATAAAATGCTTCTTGTGATGAGACCCACAAAAGTGTTTTCAGGTTCAACTTTGTATCTATTCCATATTCTCAATAGGGCAGGAGTAGGCAACCTTGGCTCTTTTATGACTCGTGGACTTCAACTCCCAGAATTCCTGACCCAGCCACGCTGAGGAAAAAGGGAGAGGTTTCCATGCTGAGCCATGCTGGCTCAGGAATTCTGGGAGTTGAAGTTCATGAGTCATAAAAGAGCCAAGGTTGCCTACCCCTGCAATAGGGCATGCCTAACATTATGATTTTTAAAAATCCACATTAATTTTGACTTTATCGTACCACAAATAACCATTCCACCCAAATTTCAAATCATGTCCCTCTAGCTCCAAAAACCTTCTATTTTTCAGTAATACCCCCCTCTTTTACCCAAGCCAAACAGAAAGCTGCAAAATGTAATTTCAAATCAGGTGAACCCAATTCTCCTCTTTCCTTTGCACCTTGTCAGTTAAAACTATTTATTTTCCACCTGAATCATCAGAGGTAGAAAAAAAAAACTTCTATCTAATTTTTATAATAGGTTTGACATATTTGTCTAAATCTAGAAACAATCTAAACCCATGGGAAAATCCACAGACCCCAAGCAAATAACCAACATTTTCCTATACTACAGGGAGTATAATTTTGTTCGCAGCTAAATTTGGGAGACTGCTAAGGCACTGCCTTCCTGCAGGAGGGGAACGCTATTATCCCAGGAAGATGACTGAAGGTATCTATTCTTCCTAGTTCTTCCTTTCACTGCTGCAAAACAATCATAGGGGCACAGTTTCTTTCACATTTTACATGTATCCATAACCTTCTAGAAGAGTTTGTTCAAAATTCTCTTTTGATTACAGTGCAAATATTTCATGTAGTGCTACAGTATCTTCATGTAAAGCCTGCACTGTGGTTGGGTCCCAGTGACTTTGTTGTTGTTTAAGCTAAATGCCAGCCATAAGGTAGGAGTGGGAAGGACAGATGGAAGATTCATTTTTCAAACTATGTTGGCATGAAATTGCATTCTTTAAATGTTATTCTCTGGTGGAAGCTTTCTAAATTATAAACAATAACTTTTTTCTAAGAGCGTGATCTAGTTGATATAAAAATAAGAAAATGATTGTGTAATACAGAAAACAGAAAAATAAGTCCATATGTCAGTGTTGAAAGAGGTTATTGAAAAATTTATGGCTTTCACCTTTAAAATGAAAGGTGAATATATGAATATATTTAATCTGTACTAGGTAGTTGCTCAGAAAAAAAAACCAGTAGTAACATTCATCAAGGCAATCCATTTATTTAATATATTTATTATGATGTCCATAATAGGAAAGTAAGATGAGCTGGACTATTCTTTATCAAGTTTCTATTTATTATCAACCAGGACTATCAGTGAATCTTTTTATATATAAGTTGCACTTTACATTTAATTTCTGTATAGATAGCACTGCAGTCTTACATATACTTGCTGATCCCATTAACATAATAACAGAGTAACAGAGTTGGAAGGGACCTTGGAGGTCTTCTAGTCCAACCCCCTGCTCAGGCAGGAAATCCTATTCCATTTCAGACAAATGGTTGTCAAATCTCTTCTTTAAAAGAGTTTAAATCTCTTCTAGTATTGGAGCATTCACAACTTCTGGAGGCATGTTGTTTCACTGGTTAATTGTTCTAACTGTCAGGAGATATTTCTCCTTAGTTCTAGCTTGCCTCTCTCCTTGATTGATATATCATTATGGATAAACAATAGAAAGAAGAATAATTAGGACCATCTTACAGTAAAACCTCTATTTAACAGAGTTCCATTTAACAGAGTTCCATTTGATAGATTTCAGTTGCAATGGACACTGTTTATATCCAGACAACCCTTGAAATAATCAGTAAATCCAATGCCTCTGAAATAGTCTGAATGAAGCTTTTAAATTTACATTATTCCTTATTTATATCATTTTTATAAATGTATTTCATTTGTATTTTCACAAAGTATGCATACTGAAAAAATGATAACAATAACTCCACGTGATGAAGTTTTAGATTTAGCAGTCATTTGGGAACAATGTACACGTTTTTCCTCTAATTAATTTATTACACTGAAAGTTTATGGTAGCTTCTTTAAGAAAAACCCTGCATCTAAAGAAAGAATATAACTTTAACTAGGATTAATAATGTCAAATTTGGAATTTCTGTGAGATGAAGAACCAGACCTTTAATCCATTAAAAACTAATAGAGGATTTTAAAGCTGTCACCAGTTGTTGTTTTTTTACTTGTTAATAAATCAGGAACTTAATTAAAGGTGTAATTAAAGGTGGGTATACAATTGCATATAGTTCAAAAGCAAGAAACCTTTTTTAGATTTATACACAGTATGCCTTTCACTAATAGAAGTTACCTAATTATTATTAAAGGCTCCAAAAAGTAACCCGCTTATTATCTAAATGAGTTGAGAGAATAAAATAAGAGAACTAACAAACTAGCTTTTATGCTGATTAATTTAAAATAAAACTACAAAAGGAATAAAGGACCAGGAAGACAGCTGATTTAAGCTGAGTAAAGACGATCGATATGTGGAAAAGAAGCAAATGCTTCCTCTTACATGGGACTTACCTTATTGCCTTTTAAATACATACTTTTAAAAAAGAAAACCGTGTAATTAGGAACACATTTTTTAACCTATTGAAAGTGGTGCATTTGTTTAATGTAGTCTAAGCACTGTAACCATCATTGTTTTGTTATATTTTTATATAGTTTTAACATTCCCACTGAAGCATATGTCCTATTCACAAATAAGTAACTCTCTCAAGGTTAAATATATCCAGAATAAACAAATCTGTTATAAAAAAAGATTAAAAGGGGTAGGGGATATGGATAGGAAACATGAGAGAAAGGAAAGACATGGAGGTAGAGAATGGCAGAGATAGTAAGATATTTGAGAGTCCCATAGGTTGTATGAGACGGCCTATAGACATTGTGCACCTCATTTCTGCACTGCACTAGGGAGACTACTCTTGGACTGTTGGGGTACAGTTTTGGGCATCACACACTCAGAAGGGTGGCCAGGAGGTGACAAAATGATAAAACATGGACTGTGAGGATAGGCTGAAGTCCATGTTTTATCATATTTAAATATGAGAAAAGACTTTGGGTGAGAAGATCTGTACAACAGTAAACTCAAAAACTGCTAGGGAATTCCTGGAAGCTAGCCATTCTGACAACTCAGTTATCAATAGCAATAGCACTTAGAGTTATATACTGCTTCATAGTGCTTTATAGCCTTCTCTAATCAGTTTACAGAGTCAGCATATTGCCCCCAACAATCTGGGTCTTCATTATGATAGACTCTGCTCATTATCAATAGACTTATAAAGATAAATCACATTTACACACCTTTCAAAGAGATGATGAATAAAATAGGAAGGAAACCAAATGACTAGAACACATCTCCAGTAACCTATACCCTGAGAAGCAGGGATTAACACCAGACAAACAATCAAGCAGAAAACCATATTCTAATCAAGGAACTATCAAGGAGAATTATCACCCTCCCACCAACAATGCCAGGGCAAGCTATTGAAAATAAACAGAGAGTGAATGCCAAACTGATCAGCACTGACCATGCTAGGTAATGAAATATTTGCAAGCAAACAAGCTCAAAGAGTACCAAGGACTTCACAAAAAATAATAAAAATATGAAAAAGCATTAATTTTACAGGATTAGAATTCATAATTCCATAAAATGTAAATTGCAGTGTACTGTACTTCTTTGCTGTTTCCAGAATTGGAATTGTACAGAAACTAAATTAGCTATGGGGAATAGTTTCTAGTATTTTGGCTGTACAGAAAAAGATACATTAAAATACAAATAAAAATGATTGCAATCCAAATAAAGTTGGTTCTCAGTGGAACATAATAATTATTATTTCCATGCACACACTGTTCAAAGAGGTAGTGTTGACTGCCCCTGCACTATTTTTCCTCAACTTTGTTAACAATATTTTTCTAGTTGTTGGGGAATTATGAGGAACTATTTTGCAACTCTGTGATCGAGTAATTTCCAATAACAACTTATGGAAACAATTTGTTAATGGGATGGCAGGTGTAGACTATCATTTCCAGTTTTAGTCTTGATTGGATGAGCAAGGAAAGTACTTGCCCTCCAACCTTTTAGAATGGCAAAACATTTTAGCAGCCTTATTTCAGATTTTAGGAGTTCACCCCATACTCACTGCAATGCCAGTAATTATAATCAGCCAATGTTTTCAAATGACCACCCTTGATCAAATCAATATATGAATTTCCCTTAAAGTCTTATCTTGAAAAAATCCCCTCTCTGCCTCTTAAAATAAAAGAGAGATAGTTTAATAATTCCATGCACATCTTTACTATAACATATTTATAAATGGATGGGATAATTTTTTCCTCCATTTATTTATTTTTAATTCAAAGCTAATGCATTCTCCCAAATGAAGGTAACTTTTAAGTAAGTATGCCACAAATCAAATGCACATATTTTGTAGAACATCTCTGCTGTTGTGTGTGTGTGTGTGTGTGTGTGTGTGTGGAATACATACTGCATCCAGTTTTGGTCACCGCAATGTAAAAAAGATGTTGAGACTCTAGAAAGAGTACAGAGAAGAGCAACAAAGATGGTTAGGGGACTGGAGGCTAAAACATATAAGGAATGGTTGCTGGAATTGAGTATGTCTAGTTTAATGAAGAGAAGGACGAGGGGGGAAATGATAGCAGTGTTCCAATATCTCAGGGGCTGCCACAAAGAAGAGGGAGTCAAGTTATTTTCCAAAGTGCCTGAAGGTAGGACAAGAAGCAACGGATGGAAACTAATCAAAGAGAGAAGCAACCTAGAACTAAGGAGAAACTTCCTGACAGTTAGAACAATTATTTATTATTTATTATTTATTATTTAGATTTATATCCCGCCCTTCTCCTCGTAGGACTCAGGGCGGCTGACAATCAATTAAAATACATAAATAACAATACAGGTTTAAAATTAATTAAAAGAAATATTAAAGATTGTCCAATTTAAAATATTGATTAAAACCCCTCTAAAAATTACCCTAGGCCAGTCCTGCGAGCTGGAATAACCAAGTC
>NW_015386983.1:430313-467735 GCF_001527695.2 Protobothrops mucrosquamatus
AGGTATCCGGGTCCGATGCCATGGAGCGCTTTAAAGATGATAGTCAGCACCTTGAAGCGCACCCGGAAGGCCACAGGCAGCCAATGCAGCTCGCGCTGCATTAACCAGTGGAACAACCTGTCTCCAGAAGTGGTAAATGCTCCAACACTGGAAGTCTTTAAGAAGAGACTGGACAGCCATTTGTCTGAAATGGTATAGGGTTTTCTGCCTAAGCAGGGGGTTGGACTAGATGACCTCCAAGGTTCCTTCCAACTTTATTATTATTATTATTATTATTATTATTATTATTATTATTATTATTATTATTATTATTATTATTATTATTATTATTATTATTATTATTATTATTATTATTATTATTATTATTATTATAACTCCCAGTAGCTCAAGAAGAAAAAGATAGAAGTTATCTACAACAGATAGTATAACAGATTTAACCACCCCTATGTAGGACACACAATCAAAGATTAGCACAATGCATCCATGAATATCAACTAGTAGTCAGATTACATGCTAATCATAAGCTTGGGTGTGGACTCTGATCAATTAACCTGGTTTGCCACCTCCATCCTGATTTTAATCAAGGATCAAATTGAATAAGAATCTTGACTAAGACATGTGAATCTTTATGCCTCTAATTGTTATATATTAATACTTTGCTTCCACCCAAAGATATATGTCACCTACCTTAAAATGCAATGGATAACTAAACTTTTCTAAGATAAGATGAACTAATACAGGGATTTTAAAAGCAGGATCAGGGAGGAAAAGAATAGATTACAATTGGATGAAAAAGGATATTATTTATTGAACTTGATTTCAAGGCTCTTTTGCAACGTAATCTTCCATTTTCCAAAAACTTCCATTTTGCAGTTCAGATACGGTTGAATGTGAGAATTGGTTCCTAATAAGTCTTGTAGATATTTAAAAAAACAATCACAAACCTATCCCTTCCTTCACAAAAGAGACACATCTCCTTCCCTTGATATCAAAAGAACATAAAAAACCCATGAAAAATCTATAAATTTCTCATTTAAAAGTAGAGTACTTGTGTAATTCTTGCTTTTAATCATCTTCTTAGAAAATCTCACTAATACAAAGTCTAAGCGACGTGTTCTTGGTATTCTGGTCCAAACTGCTACCAGGAGCATGACATCCACGATGAGTTCAAATAGGGCAGATTCAAATTCTGCCTGGCATTCAGTGCTGTCATAGCTGCTACTACTCATCTTCACTTCCTACTCATGACATCATCCTTCAACAGCAGCCTCTTGGTGTCATCTAACCATTCCCAGGATCTGTCACACCTTCTCATCTTCCTTCTTGCTTGGCTAAGCAACAATCCCCTAAGCTGCCACCAAAATGACCTTCTTTCTTTTTCTTGTATTGCTTTGAACTCTGGAATTAACTAAGATGTGAGCACATACAAGGATCAATAAATGTTTGCTGTCCATATTATGCTAAGACCAAACAGTCATTTTATTAATTACATACCAACATTGTTACTTTCAATTAATTGTTTTTTTTAATTAATTTATCCAGGCTTCCATGTTGCTAAAGTCACAAACAGATAGTCCTCAACTTATGGCCCACTTCATCTCACAATAGGGAGTTTGGGATGTGTACAAAGATTAAAGAGGACCCACCTACCCCAAACTAAATCAAATGGTAACAGAAACTTCAGCCTGTCCTGACACCACCTGATTCTACCAATGCACTCTTAGATAACTATAACACCCTTACCCCAAAGCTCCACCAGCATCTAACTCATAGCAGCAGTGCACCAACAACAGCACCACTCCAAGCCTCCAAGTACCATTTTACCAAACATATTTATCCAACAATACATCGGCAGCTGCACAGGATATCCTCCAGCAGAAGACATACTACAAATAACTTCTGGCATGCAAGAAAACAGAAACCATAAAAAAACAGATATCACTCATTCAAGCAGTCAAATCCAATAACTCAGCCTCATTTTGACATATCATATCAAGCTCCCAAAGCAATGGTCCATCCCTTTGCTTCTCTTCCCTTCCCTTTCTAGCAGGCGGGTAAGTGACTGCTGCTGGTTGGGGAGGAAGGAAGAGATTGTGAGAGTGGCTGGGAAATTGCCACAGAACATTCAAAATGAACATCACATGATTGCAGTGGCGGCCTGCAGTTGCTAAAGGAGTGACAGCCTAGTTAAGAGTCATGTGTCCCCAGATTGGATGCACGCTGTAAATTAGCCCATTTGAAGTACCTCAGTTTGAAAATTATTATCCTATGATGCACCATTTTGCCCAGTTAATGATTACAAGAACAAGAGTTTTAGTTGTATATAACTCAGCTTTTTAGCTTTTAGCTTTGCTGTATTTTCTATGTTTTTTTAATTGACTGAACCCCTCCCTCCTTATGCTTTGAAACAACAGCTCGTGAACCTTGAGGTAAGCAGTACATCCCAATCATATCTTCCATTATATTGGCTTATTTTTTAAAGCAATGCAAGCTTTCAAGATGCACGCGTGTACTGGAAGCAAAAAGGAAACAGTAAAATGCATGTATTTGTTCTACAGACAGTAAAATAGCTTCCTCCAATTAGAAGACCAATCTTCAGCAGCCTGACCTCAGATTGTAGAAAGGATTACATTACTAATATTTAATTCATGCTTCAACTTTCCCTGAAATAGCCTAACACAAAAGGTACCAAATGTTACTTTACCCTGCCAAGTATTTAGGATTTTCTTATGTTAAACAAAATGTCTGGTTAAGAGATAACTTAAATAGGAAAACGGGAAAATATCTTCAGCTGTCAGCAAAACTTTGCTGACCAATGCATTTTCTGAACTGGAGGACTAAATTATCTGTTGTTATTTTTTTTATCTATCTCTTTTTCTGTAACCAAAAGGTGAAAAACTAAAAGATATATCACTGAGAACAAAAGTAATGGAAATAGGCTCATTTCAAGCCCGATTATACATTCACTTCTGCAACTGCCATTGCATCCTTCCAGATCTGTGAATATAAATATAAACTGGATTGGAATAAACTGATTTTGAAATATTCTCACCAGTCCAAGCAACTGACAAGAGCAATGACAATTTTTAGGCGGTACCCAAATGTTCAGGGTTAAACTTGTTACCAGGTTTATATCACGATTTCCTTGGCAAAGGATTTATACAGATATGTGCCTGAGACTCACACAAAGTAGGCAGTAAAGGCAGAAAGGTTTCTTGTAAATGTTTTCAACTCGTGCCACTGTAGAAAAAATAATTCTAAACAGCAGTATTATAATTGACTTGAAAAATAAAAAAAAATGTTGAAAGATGATTCTCAAAAAGATTATTTCCCAATGTTCAATGCCACAATTTCGCTTGCTATTGCTGAGCTTCAACAAAATGACCCGATCTTTACTAGTTCTTATTTGCCTCTGGGTTCATCTTTCCCATACGGCAGGATGAACTTTAAGCAGCACCAAAAAGAACAGATTATTGGGGGGCGGAAGAGGGTTTCTTTTTTTTCCTTCCACTTGTCTCAGAACCACAAAAATGGTATCTCTGCAATGGGGGCACGAGCGGAACCTTTTCATTAATGGGTTTAAGAAATAATCGTGCCCAAAAACATATACGGTAGCTGCCCCTGTTATGTACATGTGCACAATTTTTCCCCATCCCTGCTAATAATCCTGCAGTTGCCAAAAAATAAAAGTCCTGCCATAGATAAGTACTCTGATTATTATTATTACTTAAGTTGTTATGGAAACAACCACCCCCTTTTTGACACAAATTGTATGGTTATGCAAAGAACATGCATAGGTACTTGCATTTGCAATTATCCTATAGTCAGTTATGAGTAGATGGATAAGCAGTTTTGAGATAGGAAAAATATTGAAGAGGACAGAACAAGGACAGGGTAGGGTAGGGCAGGGCAGGTTAGGAGAGATTCTTAAAAGATTTTTTCCATTCATAAGACAACAGTTTCCAACTTGTGCAGCCAACAGTGAGCAGATCTGGAAACCAGAGAGCATGTTGTACTATTAGGACAGCTCAATTAATTAAAAAATGGCCCATGTGTGGACATGGCCAATTAAGAACAAAAAGGGTCAGGGAGAACATGGAATCTAGAGCAGAGGTCTACAACCTTTTTGGTTTGGCAGCCTGGAAAGGGAGGCAGGCACCACTACGTGTGCGTGCGCAAATGGGCTGTGTGCGTGTGTGCGCAAAAATGAGTCCCCACACGTGCACATAAATGGACCGTGCACAAGAGCATGTGCACATGCAAACACCCTTACGTGGGCGCATGCGTACTGCAAATGGGGCTGTGCGGGTGCAAGTGCTACAAATGGGGCGGCACTAGCGCTGGCTGGATGCTATGGGTGGCACTAGTGCCAGTGGGATGCTCAGGGGTGGGGCAGCGCTAGTGCCAGCAGGATGCTTCGGGCGGGGCTAGTGCCAGTGGGATGCTTGGGGGTGGGGTGCCGCTAGCTCCAGCAGGATGCTCGGGGGCGGGGTGGTGCTAGCACCGGTGTGATGCTTGGGGCAGCACTAGCGTGAGTGTAGGGGGACATCCCTTCATGTGGCCTGGTGGCCAAGTGTCTGTGGCCCAGTAGTGGCCCACGACTCACAGGTTGGGGACCCGTGATCTAAAGGGTGCCAAGGGGGAATCTCCAAACCCCATAATGACAGTCCTAACTCCAAAGCTCTAATAAGAACCATCTCTAACCAATCACTTCCCAGATGATTTGAAAAGTTTCTTCTATATTTTATTTTGTCAAGGTACTCAGTGACATGGATGGAGACAACACTGAAGTTCCAACAAACAGGGCAATCCCATCCCTTCAAACTATGCTGCAACTGTCCTTCAGAGTTGGAAATTGTGGGGTTGGACCAACATAAGCTTCTCTTATCCCTTGCAGAGTTGTCATTACTTTGCTTGAACCGAATGCCTTAACAGAGATCGGAATAGGAACAGATATTATGTAACCTATCCATCAAAAGAACATTCCAGCAAGCCTTACATCCTTTGATTTAGTGATTAAGGCACCAAGCTAGAAACCAGGAAACTGTGAATTCTAGTCCTGTTTTAGGCACAAAAACTGGTTGGGTAACTTTGGAACAATCACTCTCTGTAAACTCAACTTGCCTCACAGGGTTTTTCTAAAAAAAAATGAGGAAAATATGAGGAGGAAGGAATATTAATATGTTCACTGCTTTGAGACATTTATCAAATTAATAAAGGTGGAATAAAAGAAACTTTAAAAACCCACTAGTGACATTACTGCATGAAGTGACATTGGCACCTTAAATTTTCTCCACTCCAAACTTTGGCTGCTCTTGGGCAAGGTGGTGATAAAGGAATTGATTGTAATAAAAGGCTTCATACGACATGTTATGAAGAAGGAACACAGAAGTAGGGATACTCTTTTTCATCTGCAGTTCCATGCTTTTCATGACCTGATCCATTCTAAATCAAGATAGTCAAGTTCCAGTGATTATCTCCCTTAGCTATACTTAATCCGTGGTAAGGAAATAGGTAACTGGCACTTGCGTTGCTGGGATGGCTTTCTAAGAAACTCCCCACCAAAACCCCTTTTCTTGCTGACTTCATGAGTAGCCAATGCTGAAATAGCAGTAGCACTTAGACTTACATACCACTTCGTAGTGCTTTACAGCCCTCTTTGAGCAGTTTACAGAGTCAGCATATCACCCCCAACAATCAGGGTCCTCGTTTTACCAATGTCGGAAGGGTGGAAGGACTGAGACAATCTTGAGTTGGTGAGAATCGAATTCCTGGCAGTGAGCAATGAGTTAGCCTTCCAAGCAGTGTGCCACCACAGCTCCTAAGTCGATCATCAGGAGATTTACGTACATGGGTAATGTACAGAACAAAGTCATACCATTCAATATATCCCCCAAGTAGACCAGCCTTCACCACTTTTATTTCTCACATACTTCACCACTTTTATTTCTCACATACTAAGTTTCGGAAACGTGGGATGCTATAATTTTCAGTAAATCCTAAATAAGCAGCAACTTGGGGGAACTTAAGAACCACATAAAATAGGTACGTGTTTACTTAAGAGATTAAAAAAAAAAGTTTGCTGCAGAGCTGAGCCCCGCCAAAAAGGGAAGATTTTTCATGATGTGCCGAAACTGTTAGTAAGATCTTTTTCTTTTTGCTTTTCCTCCCAAGTCTTACTTTTAACTGCCTTTGATACAAGGTGGCACAAAGTCAGGAGAGAACTTAAAACAAGCTTCGCATTAATATTTGACAAAGGGCATCCAATATGTTTGATGTGGCGTCCTTCATGCAAATCATGCCGTCTGAGAAAATCCCAGTAGGAAAAAAAGCTTCTTTCTTCTTAGTGCTTGTGCTTTTTTTCTGACTGATCATAATGAACTTTTCACATTCCCTCTGCAACCCAGCACCCCTTGAGCTATACAGAAATAAAGTTATAACTCACAAGGTACTGCCTTTTTTGGCAGGATATTTTTTGTCGTTACATTATTTATTGATTTTTGGTTAAAAGTGAAGGAAATACAATTTTTTAGTTCAGCACAGATTTTGTACTTTTTTTTTTCCCATGGAGATCAGCAAGAAGAAGAAGAAGAAGAGAGAGAAAAAAAACCTTACGGGGAAAAGGATAGGAAAGCACATGTTTTATGCTGCTTTTTCTTTTTAAAGTATAATGATATACGTATACCCAAAGATTTTGTGTGTTTAATGAGGCAAGATGATTGAATGGTTATGAGTGATAGGCGATGTGTGAGAAAAAAAAATATTTGTCTAATTGCTGCAGAGTAGAAATTGCATTCGGCTCAATTATGACTTTAAATTAGCTGCTTTAAAATATGAAATATGAATTGCAGTAAGTTTATCTATGCTTTCCAATAATAATAAAAAAGGAGAGCAGTGGGGAAATTGGGTAAGAGTGAATAGTGTCTTGCTGTATATAGAATTTTGTAAATTTTTAATTGATTGATGGGCCATCGAGTTGGTGTTGAGTCTTAATGACCACATCTACACCCATTGTGGCTGTAACTGTGTTCATCCACCTCGCTGGTGGTCCTCCTTTTCTTCTCTTTTTTCTATCTTTTCCAGGATTAGAGTCTTCTCTAAAAAGCTAGGTCCTCACATAATGTATCTGAAGTAGGATAATTTGCACCTGGTCATTATCTCTCTTGTATTTGCCCAGTCAAATCTTTGAGCATGACCTGCTAATGGTTTTGCATAAATCTTCCAAGCAAATAAACATACAACTGCAAAACTGTACACTAAAGGAAATCTACTCCCAAAATTAATCTGTAAGACGCTGCCTATATAATACAAGATGATTTCTGGGTTTGATATTGTAGAGTTCCCTCCCCTTTATAATTATTAAGTCTAGAATCACAGTTGTTCGTGTTCATAATTAAACATATAACTTATTTCATTGTTAAGATCAGATCCAAGGAAAGGATAGGGCATACCAATATAACAAAAGGTATCATCCAAGAAAGCAACAATTTTCTTAGTTTGGGGGAAAAAAATATTTCAGTTGGAGATCTATTTCCATGCCCTTTTTGTATGACATTCTCATGTCATCTTGTCTTGATTTCCTACAGCAATACTTCCCAGAAGTTATTTTGTGCTATATACACTAAAATATAACATTTATATAATTGTCTACTTTTTGAGACACATTGCCCAGCAACAGTTTGAATCAACAATAATTCTTGCTATTTTAAAACCTGGGTATCCATTGACAAGCAAAATATAACAAGAATTGAAGAAATATACCAAGAAGTTCATATTACAATCCTAACTTCAACCTGTCATCACTCTGAGCAGCAAGAGTCAGATGTCAATTAATGCCTGATGTTAATTAATTAAGATCTGCATTTATGTACCCAGTGATTATCACTTATTTTAAGAAAAATTGGCATTGGCTTTTATTATAAACAAAAGTTCTTGATGAATTTGAATATATATGAGTTGAAAATCTGAGAAAGGTCAAAGAAAGTAAGGGAACAATCAGGCAGAGTTCTGGGTGACAGTAATATATATATAGCATCCTTCTTGGAATCCTGATTTACCCAAGAAAACAATTTTACAAAGGCTTTTGTTTTTGTGAGATGATATTAGTTTTAAAGAATATTGACATTGTGCCTCTGTGTCATGTACATGTGTGTGAGAGGGAGGGAGGGAGGGAGGGAGGGAGGAAGGAAGGAAGGAAGGAAGGAACTTAGAAGCACTATTTTTTTAATATAGTGATTTAAAGGAATTTAATGGGAGCTTGCCCCTCCACCCATACAGACTTCCAGATTATGCTCATATTTGCCATTCAAGATAACCCAGTGTCTATGCATCTGTCCTTCTCTGTGTATGTTTAATTTTTTTTCTTTTTAAATGGTTCAGCAATGCTGAAAGCGAATGCTCCTGTAACTAATGTGGTTCTGAACATGGCAGGGTAATGTAAAGGTGGTAATAAAGCAGCAATTATCTATGTAAGACATTTATTATAATAGCTCTGCTAACTGAACATTTGACACCAGGCCTTCCTGGCCCCTTCAGAGAGTTATCATTCCTTGAGCCAAAGATATAGTCACTTCTGTTCTGTATGAGGAAATCACTGATAATTTTCCAAAAGTGCAGCAGTCCTTTGAGGAAGATAGTCAAACCATGGGTATCTTGCCAGGGGCTACATTTTTTGCAAGACCCAAAATTTTTCTGATACTCCCAGCATAAATCCCTAGCAGAACATGAACTATGCCAGTCACAGGTTGTTAATTTCTTACCCATTGCTTTTCTCTGTTTCTCTTTCTTCTATCAACATAAGATTTTTTTTGTCCATTAGTAAACCTTTGGATATCTATCTGGGAATACGTCCTATGAAATTCAGCGTGTATTTTTGAACATGTGTGAAAAAGCTAGGAATATTTGCCTTTTAATTTTTTGTAACTTTATCTCAAGGATTACCATTACAAAAAAAAAAAAATAATAATATTAAAATAATTCCAAGTAAATAGCTATGAGGTACAAGTTTCTTTTAAAAGAACACGGTGATGTTTTCAACCTTCACATGGAAAAATAAAATCAACTACACTGATTTGCCAGCCCCAAACTAAAACGAACACCTTTACACTTTATGCATTCCACCTTAAATCTATAATGATAATTACTTAAAGCATTTGTGCAATTTCAATTTTATGGAAAAGCATGGTTAGATTGAATTATGTTTTTTGCTGCATTCTGCAGTAAAGGAATAGCTTCACAGAACTTTAACACAACTAGGTGACTGGAAGAAGGAATTATATATATATATATATTTTCCTAAGTGGGATTGTAGCAGGATAGCAGCTAGCCCCTAGGAATAGCCTCCCATGAACTCCTCCTCTTTGTAATTTGTACTCCTACTTCCTTTGGGCAGAGCTCAAAAGTATGGGGTTGCAAGGATCTTGCTGCAAGCTGAAAAAACACACCTGCTGTGCCAATTTGTAAGTGTTCCTTTACCAAAATGTCTTGAAAATAAAGGCAACTCTCTGTTTTCTTTTTGAAACCCAGCAAATTTAGCTCCCTGCAGGAAGTCTGTGCCCTCCACTTTTAATGGTGTTATAGCAGGGGCAAAAAGGAGCCTGAAGCCTTAGGAACAGGAGTGTCACCACTATTTAAAGGACCTATTTGGGAGGATGGGATTTCTATTACCATTATGTTTAATTAAAATAGCAGAAACAATATTAGAAAAGGCAAAGTGGTTCATCAATACAAAAGGGAAGGACAACTCTAGCCGTCTCCTTTCCCAGAGGGAATATTCTGTTCTACCATTTAAAACTATTCTGTAATCAGTAGATAAATCATTTCCATATTCCAGATGAACTAAGACAAGGCATAGTTCCAAAAAAACACGAATCTTATACATGAAGTGTTTTGATAGCTGGAAAAGAGAAATGAGCTAATCTTAGAAAATTAGTTATGCTTCTTATGTTCATCAGTTACTTTTATGGCATTTTTTTAAAAATAACCATTTTATTTAGCAAGTGTGAATGTGTGTTGGTGTACAGACAAATGTTTGATGTACAGACAAACATAATTTGTATTTCCCTGCAGAATAAAATCTTGAACACTTGAATTTATTCAAAAACCTCCAACAGTACTAGTTGAGATGAGATGGGGAATAAATCCTGATACTGTGTGAAGAAACAACTATCTTCGGTCTAATACCTTTTAAAGCCATAAGGAGGGAGGGAGGGAGGGAGGGAGGGAAGGAAGGAAGGAAGGAAGGAAGGAAGGAAGGAAGGAAGGAAGGAAGGAAGGAAGGAAGGAAGGAAGGAAGGAAGGAAGGAGCAATATGATTAAGCGTAGCATATAGCAGCAGCCTCCAAATTTTTGGACACTGGGGATCGGTTCTGTGAAGAAAGGTTTTTCCGTGGACCGGAGGGGGCAGGTGTTGAGTGTTGCTTGCATCCCACAGATGGGGCTTTGCTTGTTTGCGTGGCATGCTGTGGACCGGTGCCAGTCCATGGACCAGAAATTGGGGATCCCTAGCATATAGTAGTAATGTATGCAACAGAGGAATAATTGCAATTTATATTGTAGATGAGAGATGAGAGGACTCACATACATTATGTGAATGGTATTTGTAACATGACTCAGAATTATATTTCCATATTTTAAACTGGGCAAGAGAATTGAGGGTAGAAAAATAATGTGAAGTTGCAGCACTGTTCAAATAGCTAGAATCTCACATAAGAAGCCTTCTGCTGGCAGATCTCCACTTTGCTTCCCTTCTGCCCCTTCCTCCCATATTCAATTAGAACTTTTTCAAAAATCCACTAATATTATTCCTTTCTCTATTTAAAGACAGAAATAAGTGCTTTAATTTGGTTTGGCACATTATCCACAGAAGCTCAATTTATCAGTTCTCTGTGGAATCTTTCTTTTGAAGGATTTCCAGGCAAATTTCATCATGGGAGAATATGTACGATCACCCCTGCTCTTAATTCTACTTCATTTGGGGGTTTTGATCATTTGCTTTCTTTTTTTTTTTTCATTTTACATTTTGGAAGTTAAGTCTACTGTGAGATTGTCCCAAAGGTGCTAATTCAAGAGGCAACAGGACTTTCTTGTTTTTCTTCGAAGACGTTTTATTCTTCGAAGAAAAACAAGAAAGTCCGGTTGCCTCTTGAATTAGCACCTTTGGGACAATCATGACCTGGATGACTGAGAAACTCCATAGATATCTACTGTGAGATTATTTTTTATTTCTTCTATCCTTAAATATCCCTGATATTTTAGTATCCCTTCCCATTTTTTTAATGTTCTTAGAATCTTTTCATATGAGGTATTTCAGGTGTTTATTGTTTTTCAAATAGCCTTTCCTGATTTTCAGATATGTAATCGCCGATCCTATGACTGAATTGGTGCTTTGATGAGCACTGCTTCATAATTCTGTTCTATTCCACTGTGTTAAACTGCGTCAGAACCGAGTTATTGGGTGGAGTGTGTTTCTTTATTCTGTCTCCCTGTGGGTTCTGCCATACATCTGGGGGAGGGGGGAAGTGATGGGTGCTACAATGTATCTTCTCCATTTTACTATAGCTGCTATAATGTATCCTCTCTGCTTTCCTCTATCTGCCTGCTCTTTGATCTATGTCCCTTACTGCCAACCTGGGGTGAGAATGGAATGTATTTCCGGCCATCTGCCTTATCTCTAGTTGCGGAAAAACAGGCACAAAGACTTAACAGCCTAACAACCTTGGGAATGGCGTCTTATCAACCCTGTTCCCATGGCAGATTTGAACCTGGAGATTGGCTCGTTTGAACTGACTTCATGGACTATTGGGGTGGGGTTTGCTAGTTACTCTTTTAACCTATTGATTTGCATGGGAAACTCTCAGATCCTGCCTTCTATGCCTGCTGTCAACTTCTCCTAATAAAAGTTCCTTTTGGAATGAAGCTGTTCCAGGAGTTCTGCTTTCTTGGGAAGAGGGATTGAGGCAGGTCCTTACATACTGACTATGCAAGGGATAGGCAAAAGATTAGGACAAGATGCATTCCACTGTGCAAAAGAAATGAATCCTCATAGATTCCTATGAATAACTGCACCAGCAGGTATATATGTGTGCATATGTGAAGCTTTTATCTGAAAATACAAGTATACATACATGCACCTATTTGGCAAGATATTTCAGAAGTAGTTTGCCATTGCATGCTTCCTAGAACTGAGAGAGAGTGACAGGCTCAAGGTCCTCCAGTTGATTTTGTGTGGAAGATGAGATTAAAACTCACAGTTTCTAGTCTGATACTTTACCTGCTACACCAAACTGACTCTCGTGAAATACTTCATGATAATTCATTTTCTTGTCATCTTTTGTTCAATATGGACATGTTTACAACAGAATAATAAAAGTGGTTCATTATAAAGGGTGAAGAATTGCCACAAAAAAGCAGGGGATACAATGGCATATACAAATCAATAGAATGGTAAAATTCAGTCCCACTGAAATAAGATATGGTTTTCTAAAAATACTCATAGAAAAATAAGCACCTATGCTGTGGCTCTGTTCCTTCACTTTCCTAGCTTTAAACATGCATGGCCAAACCAGAAAGTATAGTGCAGTGAACTTCAGCAGATTAACTCTTCAAACATAAAGAGTCCAAGGGAAGCAAAGTAAGAAGATAGTTTCCAAAGGGGTGGGGGAAGCTAGATTATATCCAGTTTGGCTTTAGGCCTGGTTATGACACTCAGACTATCTTGCTGAGATGAGATCAGGATAGAGTTGCTTGATCTCTTTGCTGCTGAGATCAATGACCCTCCTGTGTTATTTGATTTCTTAGTGTCTAAGATCAATGAGATCTTCCTGTGTTGCTTGATGCCTAAGTGACTTTCAAGATCATAAATGTGGTATCTTTTTGGATCGCCTCCCAGAGTGAATAATGGGGGAGGGAGACTGTATTATTCCTGCTTCTTAAGTGATTGTAGTTACTGATAGTGAAGAGAAATTATACTTTAGACTCTGTCGCCATTCCTTTTTAATGTGTACATTAAGATTATGGGTGAGATCATCTGTCAACTTGGAGTTAGCTATCATCAGCATGTTTGACTTCACTGATATGCTACAAACCCAGTACCTTGAAGGTTTTTAGAATCCAAATGGGGAAGAAGAATGTAGACCAACTCAATCTCAGCAAGATGGAGTCACTCTGAGTTATGAACTTATCCAATTCCAGAGATATTTCATTTTTAGCTTTAGGCTGAGCTGCAACAAGGAGGGCATTTGTACAACTACATGTAGCATGGTAGTTATATTCTTTTCTAGAGTGGGAAACCCTGATTATGGTCATCCCATATGAACTTCTGCAATTGGCATTACAGGGGGCTGCCTTTGAAGACCACTATATCTCTATTTTGAGAATTGTATTGGTTACCAGTTGCAGGGTGGATGATCTTCATTGCTTAGGAGACAGTAATTTCATGACCGTCTACTCCCAATTGTATCTGCCCATGCAATAAGATTAAAAGAAAAAGAGTTCCCTTCAATTGCGTCTCTCAGGAAATGCTAGCAACAAGAGGCATAAAAGCAGTCTTCAGTTGCTGTCCTCTTCTCTGAAATTCTCTGAATTGTTCAGCCCTAATCCCACCAGGTTTGTTTCCAACAAACTTTGAGGATGCTATTTTCCTTTTCTAAAGTGAATTATATTTTTACTAATGGAATGAAGTTGTTCTAATAAGACATGGACCATTTAATTCTTTTTTAATGTGCCATTTTAATCTTGTTTAGAAATGTGGGCCTGTATGATACTCAGAGTTAAGAATGATTAGAATGAGACATAACCTCTGTTAATAAATAAATAATAAAGATGCTCCTCTCAAAAAAGACACCCCCCAAATGAATGGCCTGGACCAATCATACATCAGGCAATATAAATATTCATAGAAATCCATCCTGGGAAGTACAGTAGACTAAAAAAAATAAGTAGAGACATTCCTTAGACAGAAAATCTCTTCACCCCAAATAGTGTCAAGAAGGCAAATCCCATCCAATATTATTTTCATATCAAACTTATTAAGTAGGATAGACAAAGAGTGTGAATGATCACTGTGAGCTTTACAACTGAATGGAAATTTCAATATATGTTTCCAACTTTGGATCTTCTTGGTCCTAGTTTACTGTAACTACTAATCCATAATAGCTCCAGTTTTCCACTGGGAATCCTGACTCATCGCTTTTTGCTTTTCTCTGAGATATGCAACTATAAAGAAGTCCTTTTAAGACATAAAACTATAATCTCCAACCATGTTTAAAAAAGAGCTGTGAAGTAATCCAGGCTTTAAGGATTGTATTTCTTTCAACCTCAAAGAATCTAGCTGCTATATTTTGAACCTACTTTTATTTGTCAAAATACTTTCTTGAACATCTTATGTGAGCATACAAGAACTTATGTGGTCATGTTTTTGAGGCTGTATTCCAGTAGATGATAGCAGGGTCCCTAACCCCCAGGCCATGGACCGGTACTGATCTGTGGCCTGTTAGGAACCAGGCTGTACAGCTGGAGGTGAGCGGCGGGTAAGTGAGCAAAACACAAACCATCCCCTCCCCCTGGTCCGTAGAAAAATTGTCTTTCATGAAACCGGTTCTTGGTGCCAAAGGTTGGGGATTGCTATATCAGCTATAGGACTATCTGAAGGCTGTATTTAGAGAATGTGGCCAGCACAAATGAGTAAGAATTCCAGTCAATAAAGTCCAAATATATACCATTTTTTTTAAAACATCCTAAAATTAAAAAAAAAATGTGAAAGAAAGCAAAATGGTCCACTCATTTCAACATTCCACTTTGTGCCCTCAGAGCTTTTCTTATCTCTTTCCCCTTGTAGGGTGCCCTGCCAAAAAGCAGGATTCAGAAATCTGTGTTTGGTTTCTTGAAGCATTGGTTTATTTAGCTCCCCTTGTTCTATTACAGACTAAGTCAGTAAGACAGACCCGAATCAGCAATAACTGTTTTGATAGCAGTAATAAATTTCCTTTTGATTTCTGTTTTGTGTTTTAAATGTTAAGACATGCACTGGGAGCTGTGAAAAAAAATGCAATTGAATGGTAAGATGAGAAAAGAGGTCTATCTCTGCTCAAAGCTCTTTAAAAAAAAAAGATGCTTTGCAAATAATTAGCCGTAAAACTTGCTGTATTCTCAGATTTTTCTGCAAGTAGCAAAAGTAAGCACCTTGTCACTTATCCTTAGTTTTCCCTCTGTTCCCCACTGACCTCTGTGAGCTAAAGAGAAGGACATCAATGTGTGTGTATCAGTTGGAGGTGTGCAGGTAAGTAGGCTTTCAGAGAAAGAGACAAATGAGATCAGTGGAAGACCTCAGGAGGAAACACTTTTTGGTATAAACAGTGTCATATGAAAGCAAAACTGGGCAGAAAGGAAAGGGGGATAAAAATTAAAGAGGCACCAAGGGCATAAGATGTTTTTATACTTAAAAAGCAAAGGAAGGAAAAAAGTACCACCAGAGTGTATAGCAATATTCCATTATTGGCAGTATGAAAATGAAGCTTTGAGCATGGAAATAAATACTAAGGGAAACATTTGATCAGTCTGCTGCAATCATTTGCAAACTAACATAATATGCCAAATGCTTCTACAGTACATTCTAAACATAACAGTTCAAGAATCGGTTTTATATACGACGAATCAGACTTTTCTGTATTTGAATGAAGGTAATAATCCGTTATTGCATTTCTTTTAAATGAGATGTAGCAGATGTTCTTATCAAATGTCTGGAACTAATAAGGGACTGGATAGAATGAACGAAACTGAAATTGAATCCCAGCAAGTGAAGTGGTTTGTCCAGAAACCATCAGTGTAAGTCATTCCCCTGTATTGCCTCTAGAAGGGGGTCATACTCCCCCTTCAGGATCAGGTTCAAACCTTGGAGGGAGGGAGGGAGGGAGGGAGGAAGGAAGGAAGGAAGGAAGGAAGGAAGGAAGGAAGGAAGGAAGGAAGGAAGGAAGGAAGGAAGGTTTTTCTCTATTTTATAATAGTAGCTACTCTTGAAGATTCGCCTTTTAGAAGTTGGCCTACAACCAGTGTTGCTGAATTATGCTGCTAAACTGAAGTGTTTTTGAAGAACACAAGATCTCTTCTTTGCCTCAGAAGTACCCACTGTGCCTTAAAGAGTACTTAGATGTAAAAGAAAAATAATCCATAACATATCATTCTACCATTCAAGGGATCAACTGTGTCACTTTGATTTTTTTTTTTCTCTCAAATGAAAAGACTTATACTAGATTACAGAAAGTTGATAGTAATGAAAAGGAGTGGAGGGAACAATAACTCATAGGATAAAGCAACAGAGCATCTACACAGGAAAATACATACACTATTAAAATTGAGGCTCAAATATTGCCTGTGTAGTGGGACCTTCCATGGCCTATCCTCACATTTGTTGCATCCAGTTTTGTGACACACTAGTTTTCTTCTTCATCTACAGTTTCATAAAGAAACAGCTTCATCTGATCCTGAAAACATAAAGTTATATTTCTGTCCTTAAATATGTATAACTACTTTTTAAAAAAAAATAAAATTTGTGGTATAGTTATATCCTAAGGAAAGGATATAACTATACCACAAATTGATCGGCTTTGCCATTCTTTTTCAATTAATTTCTGACTAGGAAAATATATGAAGCAAGATGTGAAAAAGAAAAAAAAGCAGAAAAGTGAATATAATTATTGATTGTCCTGCTTATGCTTCCATTTTTTCTATGTGATTTTTTCATATAGAAATTTAAGGCATCTAATTTTCAGGTAGATGGCTACAAAATGCAATATGCCCAATAGATGGCAGCAAAGAGAGATTCCTACCTTTTTGCTGCCATATAGCAATCATGAAATGGTTTGGGCACATAGCAAGAAGAACTAATGGCAGCTGGACCAAGGCAATTTTAGAATGGATCCCACTTGATAAAAAGCATGCATGAAAGAGACCTAAAACAAGATGGATCACCAATATCAGTTAGTATTGTGGGCCCACTTAGCAAAAGAAAGCTCAGGACCATAAAGGTTGGAACCATGCAGAAGAGGCCTTCATCCTGCAGTGGATAGACAATAGCTAAAATGATGATGATCATGATGATGATATGATGCAGATGATAGTAGTAGTAATTCAGATTTTTTGCAGCTCAGGTATGGTAATTCTCAAACACATAAAGCTGTTCATTAATTACATAAAGATCCAGATATATTTCCTGTACATAGAAACATCTCATCCTTAAATAAATTATTTTATTTATTTAGGCATCTAAAGGATTCGTAGAGCCACTCATCTCACAGCAGTGAGTTGGGCAATGTACCGAAATTAAAAACAGCATAGCAATATATACCCCATGATACCCTGATTAAATCAATAACCCTCAAGTAAAAAGCCACATCACCAACAAAGGTGATTCAAATGCATGGGAGAAGAGCCAGGATCACAATAGGTAAGACTAAAAGGGTCAGAGCCATATGGATCTTGAAGGTGGAGGATGCTATTTCATAGGGCAGACAAAGCCACAGAGAAGGCACAACTCCAGAGTCCAACGAGATGGTACTGTTTGTTGACAGGAACCCAGAACATGCCTTTCCTGCTAGGGAAGACAGAAACAGTGGGGGATAGGTGGTGCCACAAAAGCCTGAGCCTATGCCATACAGGGTTTTACAGGTGGTAACTAGCATCTGGAAGCCAACTTGGAACCAGTGTAGATTGTGGAACTATACTGTGAAATGAGTGTGTTGAGAAGCATCAACACTGTTGCATACTGACCAATTGAACTTCCAAATGCTTTTCAAGGTCAGACCATGTACAGTGAGTTACAATAATCCAAATGGTAAGTGACTAAGGCATGAGTCACCAGGATCAAGGTCTCCCAATCCAGGAGCTAGAACACTTGGTGCACAAGACAATCCTGTGAAAAGACCCTCTAGCCATGGCTGCCATTTGTTCTTCCAGCAGCCCAGTCTTGTGAGTCCAAGAAGACCCCTACTTCACCCACCAGTTCTGACTGGAATCATCTGACCATGGAAGAAGTTCTCTCGTGGATATAATGAGCCGAGCTCCCGATGGGGCCACCATCAGTTATTTAGGCAGTGGAATGAGAAATTTTAGACCAAAATAATTCCAACTCTGCTTTGAAGTGACAGATAATCAAACAATTTATCTACTAAAACACAACACAATCCCTATCTATCCATAGTTACTGAAAGACAGACAGGGACTCAAGGTTTCCACCTTAAATTTATCTCTTGACTTTTATGTTTCTTTAATGCTTGGTTTCAGAATCTGAGAGATGGGCAGGAAGTCAAGGAGGAAACCTAATAGTTAAAATACCAGCATTCTTCCAAATTCTTTCAGGTATCTGCAGCAAATGATATATTGATCTTGCTGTTAAACTGCACAGCTGTAACCAACACATTAGATATGGGAGATAAAAGCAATGACTAAAAGAACCTTATTTCATCTGTCACACCTGAGGCTCTGCCTTCTCCAGACCTTTAGTGTATTAGCACAGAAAATCAATTAGATAACAAACTATACAAATGAAGGGGGAGAGGTTTTTTTCTTAAGAGTCCATTCAAAAATTTGCAATGTGCCAAAAAGCGTGCAAGTAAGCAACTTTGTAGGCAGGGAGATGGTAGTCCAAATTCTGATTACATATTATTTGTATTAGATTTTGGCTAAGCTAAAGATCAATTTACAGCTGTAGCAGAACTTGTTATCAGGCAGAAAATATAGCAACAGTATTTTCTTATCATTCACATTCAAAGTTTGTCAGCTGTTGGTTTTAGGAGAAGGCACATTCTCATCTAAGGCTGAGAGATATATTTTTCATCATTGGATTAAAACTGCATTAATTTACATTTTGATTATATAACAAAATAATACAAATAAACAACAAATCTATCCTTCAAATATTAAAGTTTAAACCAGGGGTCTTCAAAGTTGGCCCTTTTATGACTTGTGGACTTCAACTCCCAGAATTCCTCAGCCAGGCATGCACGTGGCTTCTGTATGACTTCTTTTTTGATAAGATATTTGAAAAGCAAATAACCTCAGTTCAGTTCTGTCCTTGTGAATCATGCTCCAGAAGTGACTTGCTGCAGGTAGCTGCCATTCATCTTCACCCATTTTTCTCAAAATTTTCCTGCAAATTTTGGAAAAGTGATGCAATGGAGACAAGGGTAGCATATAATGAATATACATGTCCCAGGATAACGCTGTAGGGTCCAATCTGAGTCTAGAGCTTTTGTCTTCCAAGCTTTCAGACTTGTGCTGGTGCCCATCTTCAGGGAACTTCTCTCTAGCAGACTTGTGCTTTGGTCTGTTCTGTGTGTGGTATTTATACGATGCCTGTTATATGTGGCTTTTTAGATGTTGATTGGGGTGTTGATGGCTGGCTATTAAACGTAACATCTGTATAATTCCCTTAGAGCAGCATTAGGGAAGACAACTACAAACACTCAAAGGCAGGAGATTTAGGTCCTGTATTTCCTTTGGGGAAAAACTATCCTGCATAAAAAAATAAAATTGTTTTGTAATTGTAAAAAAAAAGTTTTGATCAATCAGTTTTACAAGTGCTGGCCATTTGTACATCATTGCCAGACTGAATCATTCTTTCTGCTAAACCTATTTATTGATAAAGTTTAGAGATAATTTAACTTGGACCAGAACATTGGCCTGTTTTTTTTTTTTTAATACAGTGCTATTTTAGTACTCGACTGCTTTGACATTCAATCAAATTTCGTATTCCATGCATTTTGATATGAAAACTTTGTCCTGGTACTCAGCATTTGTTTGGTACTCAAGTCACAAGCTAGAACTTGTCGGTGTCGGCTGCCTTGTGACTCACTAGATTATTCCTTACGAGAAAAATTGTTTTGGTACTCATCAATTTTGGTACTCATCGTACTTTCTGGAACCAATTAACAATGAGTATCGAGGTATCACTGTAGTTCCTTTTTTTAAAAAAATTGAATCATACAACCATATAAATCTTATTCCTCTTCTGGAACAAGACTTGTATGGTTGTATGATTTAAAATAATGAAAAAAAGCAGCTACAGTGGTACCTCAGTTTTTCCCTGTGAACCTTTCTAACAGTAGAAATCCATTCATCCCAAGCATAATTTTGAAACAAGTGCTCTAAATAATTCCTACCCTTTTTTCCCCTTTTAGTGGGTCTTCCAATTTATCTCTTCTACAAACTCTCCACACTTCCCCAAATTTAGCCTCTCAAATAGCCAAAATCCACTCTTACGACACAGGGATAAAATGAAATAATAAAAATAAAAACCCTCTCCAGTATCCTTCAGGATACTGTGCTGGGATTTCCAACTCTAACTTAATTGGAAGGATCACTCCTATTTGTAAGCAAACATGTCAGTGACTGAAATCCAGTATGTTCTCCTCCTCATTATGATGGCTTAAATAAATGATGAAATGGTTTTGTTTCGTATATGTGTTTTGTCGCAGTGCTGCCACTGCAACACTTTGGAAGCACAGACTGAGATAGGAACTTTACTGAGGACCAGAATCAAAACAGAAAGGATTCAGATTCATCTATTTCTTGGGGGGGGGGGGATGAAAATCCATCTTAAGCTATTCCACTACATTCCACTTGAGATACAATGTGTAACATGTAGGAAAGGTTTTGGGTCTCATTATGACCTTTTCCTCTTTTTTTAATGGAGATTTCTCAATCATCCCAAAGTATTGTCCCAAAAGTGCTTTTTCAAGAGGCAACTGGACATTCTTTGCTTTTCCTTAACAACCAGATGACTGCAAAGAATTATAAAGCCTTCCATTCTCTACCATTCAATCAGAACTGAAGAAGTTTCTTGGGTGAGAAGCGAAATGTCTTCAAGGAAAAACATGAAAAGTCCAGTTGTCTCTTGAAAAAGCACTTTTGGAACTTTTCCTTTTTTCTTTCCTTAAAAAAAAATGTGGAAGGTGATTCCCAGGCGTATACTATTAACACCTGTCACTTCTTTTACAGTATGCTATTTTCGTTCCAGAACCACATTTCCCTGAACAATCTTTGAGCCAACATCTTACTGTATATTTGAAAATCATTAGATTTAGAAACCGAATGCAGGTTTATTGCATGTTTTAACTGCAGAAATATTTCGCACATGTTACCAAAATGTTTTCTAAGTTAACTGTAGAATCAGGAGGGCTACAACGTTATTTCATTAAAACAGATTGCCTTCTAACAATAGCTGGCAAGTTACAAAAATATTTCCCAAGGACAGCATGCAGTCTACGGGCCATATGTGGTCCACCCCTGCTCTGCTGAAAATAACTGAATCCTGCATACTTTTCTTACTTCAGCCTAACAGAACATAAGCTGTCTCTGGAGGAGCAGGCAACACTGAATACTTTGCCTGCTGTTAATCTGCATGCTGGTGGCAGAAGTGAAAGATAATTTGGCACTATACATGAGTACAGTCTGGCAGCACAGAGCAAAATAGAAAAGTAGACCTTTCTTGGTAGCATAGCATCCAATGGAAGACAGGACTCAGGAATTAAATGGTTGAGTCATTGTTGAAAAGCTGCTTAAGCACACTTCAACGCTTACTCTTTACGGCACGGCCAACTTCATCTCAGCCAGCCATATTGGCCTCTCTTTTAATTCTTTGATAGTTGGCTAGAAATGCTTCTCTTCAAGCTTTGAGGAAGAACGTACTTTCAAACCAAAACAGCAGAAGTTTCTCATAGTTAGGGAAATAAAGGCTTGCCAGATGTTTACGAAGATGGTTCCCAGCAGTCCTATCCAATACAGAGGAAGGCTAGGCTTATTTTTCCTTTAATCAAAAATAAATATTCTCTCCACAAAATTGCAGACAGGATCCCAAAGATTCTTTTGTTTAGTGAAGCTTTCTGGACTTTTGTGCAGAAAAGGGAATATCAGAACTGATAAAGAAAAATGCATTTGGACAGCTATTTGTCCAGAATGGTATAGAGCAGAGGTCCCCAATTTTTTGGGCACCAGAGACTGGTTAAGTGGAACGAGGTTTTTCCACGGACCGGAGGGGCCGTGGTTTTCTGTGCTGTCTGCATCCTCTGGGTGAGGCTTTCCTTGCTTGTGCGGACTGGTTGCTGGAATGCCGCAGCCCAGTACTGGTCCACGGACTGGGGGTTGATGACCCCTAGTATAGAGTCTCCTGCTATAGCAAGGGGTTGGACTAGAAGACCTCCGAGGTCCCTTCCAACTTTGTTATTCTGTTTTAATATTTCAATACTTGCTCCCAGCCATTCAATTCCTTCTTAGAGAAATCAGAAAAAGCTTCCATGTTATCTGGAAACAGTTTTGCTGTACTATTTTTTTTTAAATGGATTGGTTATGTCCATCTTTTTATGATTTTATTAAGTGTTCTTAATGTTGTTATGGCAATAAATGTAAACTATTTATAGGCAAAGTAGAATGATTCTTTTATTTCTAATGAAACCTCAAATTGTTAGAATAATAACCCTAAGAGTCAGATTTTATTATTTGCTAATTACAATAGTAGTAACTGTACTTATTCTATATCTCTGTTTATTTGATTTGGATTTTTACAAAACATACAAATAATACAGAGGAAAGTATAAGATTCATAATAAAAAGGAACTCTGACCTTGACTTTGTCTCTGTTGGGCAGGACTGCAAGGAGTTGTGTTTCAGAAACATCTGGAAGGCCACTATATTCCTAGTTATAAGAAACAAAACAACATAATTTATTTTCATATCTGGAAGAAGTTGATGATACATTTTAGGGATTGGTGAAATTGTAAAGAAAGGAGATTATTGCTAAGCAGTTAACAAGCAGCTTGGCTATCTGAAAGTGGACAGTGGGGCTATCAAAAACACTTGATCACATTCTCAATGCTTGAATGCTATGTAGTATCAATTTAAAATGAGAGGAATAAGGTGCCTTAGAAATAAAAATCTCCATTTTATTTTCTGTCTGAAATATTTAGGGCTTTTTAATCTATCCACATTTACTTGAGATTATAGAACAGAGTAAGTTTCAATTATAACATTCCTATGATTACAGGTAGTCCATGACTTACAACAGTTCATTTAGTGAATGTTTGAAGTTACAGTGGCACTGAAAAAAGTTACTTATGATAGTTTTTCATACTTATGACCGTTTCAGCATCCTGATGGCCACATTATAAAAATTCAGACACTTGACTCATATTTATGACGGTTGCGGTGTCCCTGGATCATCTGATCACCTTTTGCAACTTTCTGACAAAATCAATGGGAAAGCCAGATATTTAATAACTGTGTTACTAACTTAACAACTGCAGTGATTCACTTAATAACTGTGGCAAGAAAGGTTGTAAAATGGGGCACTTAATAAATGTCTCGTTTAGCAACAGAAATTTTGGGCTCAATTATGGTTGTAAGTCAAGGACTACCTGAACGTGATTTCTTCAGATGGGACTGGCTCTCTGTTTTTAGATGGGAACTTTGGTGTACAGTAACAAATGAATCCTGGGAAATAAATGGCTTTGGGTAAGTAACTACTGAAATGCAAAATATTGTCTATCAAAACAATTAGCATTTACAAAAAAACAACTATGGGTCTCTGCAGAACTTAAAAACACTAAGTCAGATGAAAGATTAAAGTATTCCACTCATTCCTGATTTGCTATTGCCGTAAAATATTGCTTTGTCCTTTCTTTCCTGAAAACTTGCCCAAGTTTTTTTTTAAACTATTATTATTATTACTGCAAATAGATCAAGGCAACATTGCATGTTTTATTATTTGCAGATCGAGTCAATATATTGCAGCAATATAGGGATTAGGTTTGTGCATTTCATGCATTTCAGCGTTGCCATCTAGTGGAACAGCAGCCTCCTTATCAAAAGGACTGAGATTCCACACTATCTCATTAACAGTCTCAAGGATTATAGGCAATACTTTCTAATTCTTCATGCTGGTTCTTCCTGATACCGTGCACCGTGCACTGAAAGGCACTGTTCCAATAACTCAAGAGTCTTCAAGCTCCGGCTTCTGAAAAGTGCTGAAAAGTGATCAAAGGGTCATGCTTCTTTAAGAACTGGAAACAGACAGGAAATGCCCCCCCCTCCTGCTATTCATGAGTCTAATGATGGTATATGAAAGAGATTGACAAGCACTACAATCCAAAATCCTATGAAAGCCTCCAGATATGCTTGTCTGAAAGCTTGTCTTTACATTAGCATGATGAAGAGAAGAAAGAAATGGAAGCTTGTGTACACTTTCTAGTCTAAAAGCCTGAACTTGGAGCCTCAGGCTGTGCAAAAGAGAGAAGGAAAAAGAGATCTATCCAACCGGGGCGGGAGGGGGGGGAGTTTCAAATGCAACTGTTCATTTGCAATAGATGTTTACAAAACCTATAATACAGTGGTCCCCAACCTTTCTGGCTCTGCAAATCTCTCTGCAGCAGTGAGGGAGGGAGGGGAGAGGGAATGGTCTTGTGTGTGTGTGTGTCCACCATTTGCACAAATGGAGCTTCACATGTGTGCCTGCCTGCTGTTTGCATGCCCAGTTCTCAACGGACTGGGCTGCGGACCAGGGGTTGTGGACCCTTGCTATAATATATTGTTATGTGCCTTTGGGGACTCCAGAAGATGGTAGAAGACAGGAAGACCTGGAGGAACATTGTCCATGGAGTCACGATGGGTCGGACACAACTTCGCAACTAACAACAACAAAATGTGCCTTTGGGGTGTGTTTTGACCCCATAGAATCAAAGTTGGAAGGGACTACTGACATCATCCAGGCCATCCTTGTTTAGTGCAGGACCTCAGTACAGGAACAGCATCTTTGATAGATGACGTCCAATCTCTGTTTGAACACCTCTACCAAAGGAAAAAATAACCATATTATGTGGCAGCTGTTCTACTGGCTGACAGCTCATGCATCTCCTGATGTCTAGTCTGAACCTTGTTTTTAGTTTTAACCCATTGGTATTGGCCCTGCCCTCTGAGGCAACAGAGAATAAATCCACTTTTTTCTTTGATGTGATAACCCTTCACATATTTGAAAACGACTATCATATCTTCCTTTCGCTGTCTTTTCAGTAAGCTAAACATTGCCATATTCTTTCATCATGCTCTTATAGGGATATTTCTTATATACAGTGACCTTAGCTTACATTGTACATGTACCCTTTTATATAGTCAATAATAATAATAATAATAATAATAATAATAATAATAATAATAATAATAATAATAATAATAATAATAATAGAAAGAACTGGAGAAGATAACAAAATACAAAGACCTACAAATAGAAATAGAAAGACTGTGGCAAAAGCAAGCAAAGGTAGTACCAATAGTAATAGGCGCCTTGGGTGCAATCCCAAAACAACTGGAGCACCACTTGAACACCATTGGCATTGGCAAATTTGCCATTAGTCAATTGCAAAAGGCGGCCTTACTAGGAACTGCTTCCATCCTGCGACGATATCTGTAATACCATCAAACATCCACATCTGCCTATCCCAGGTTTGTCGTGATTCCGTGCCAGCCTGTGTTCCCAACAGCTGAGTCTGAGGAATCTGAGGAGGAGGTGGAGGAGGCATTTGAAGGGCCATCAGGGTCAGAGGGAGGCTCTGATGAATTACAAGACTCACGGCTTGATGAAGAACCTGGGCCCTCCAGTCGTGTTCCTGATGAAGCTCAGCTGTGTGAAGGGACGACTCACACCTGATGGACTTGCTAATTGATGCTCGCACACGCAGGCAATTAGTGAGGGTAAATCAGCAGCAGTCAATGCGACTACTCCAGGGAAAAAGGAGAAGGCACTATCTTTATTGTAGGTAAGGCCACACTAAATAGAATCTTGCAGAAATGAAAGTATTTCTCCCCACCTCTCTTTTTAGTCTCTGGAAAATTAGGGAAGGTTCCCTTCTGAAATGCTTCTCATGCTTTTCCCTTACCTGCCAAATGGACCTTTCTCTTATCAGAACATTGTAGGCAACCTTGGCTATTTTATGACTTGTGGACTTCAATACCCAGAATTCCTGAACCAGCCATGCTGACTCAGGAATTCTGGGAGTTGAAGTCCATGAGTCATAAAAGAGCCAAGGTTGCCTACCCCTGGTCTAGACGGTGGGAGTTTCTCCTTCTTCCAAGGCTATTCCTACATAGCACCACATCCTCTTTATATATGTACTTTGAGGTAAGATGGGTGGCCCATTAAATAAATAAATAAATAAATAAATAAATAAATAAATAAATAAATAAATAAATAAATAAATAAATAAATAAACGAACGAACGAACGAACGAACGAACGAATGAATGAATGAATGAATAAATAAATAAATAAATAAATAAAAAGCTGGTAGGCCTATACCCAGGATAAGGACAATATTTTTCCGTGACTACATAACACTGAACTTGGAAACAAAAGAAAACCCTTTAACTCGGAGATTATTGCATCATCCCAAGTCTTTAAGGACAATTCACCCTGCCACAACGAGAAAGCAAAAATCAGCCCCCAAATCCAGTACAAATTTTAAGCTTACACTTCCTGACACTTATATACACTCAAATTGCCCCCATCTGACCTGTGGAAAATGTCCCAGTTATGGCTAGGTTTAACATTCTTTTTATTGTGTTTTTGCTCAAGGTTGTTGTTGATATTGCTGGTGAAGCATTTTGATAATATTCGTATCCTGATAAGTGAATATAACGTTTCATTTCTACACAATTGAACTTTCTCTTGACATGACGTTTTACGTTTCTTTCTACGTTATACTTTCAGACTGGAAGTGCCATCGGAACTTTCCAACCCACAAGTAGACTTTTTTTTTTTCTCTCTTTTGATAACAATAATCCGAAACTATAACGTGATCTTTGTCTCGATCACCAAACCCGTCTACCATGAGGACCGGACACACACACATACACCATATGGGTGTGGGTGTGTATTGTCTCTAACTATACTAAAAATGTGAATCCCGGGTACATTCATGTTGAGAAAAATAGTCGAACACTGGGATAAATATAAATATAAATTTATATATATATGAGGAAAGATGGATCTGGTTCCTCAAACAAGCTGCTCTAAGATGAGTGAGCAAGAGTTACACTGCCTGTAGAGATTCATGCTCATGTTCTCAAGATAAAAATCAGCATTATATAAAATATGCTATTTGGCCTTATATACAGCCCCATGAGATTGAAGTCCTGGGGCTCCAGCATCCCAGAGACCAGTGTCCCTGATGTTGGGGTTGAAGTGAAGGGTCCTGACCCTCAAGGTTGAATCCTCCTCCCTTCCACCAGGGTTTATAGATAGGTTGAAAGTATCCCAGAAGCTGAACAGATTGAGGGGTGTGGACTGATGATTTGAAGAATCTGAACTCTCCCCCATATTGCCCGATCATAAAATTATATCTAGAACATTTATATAACTGATGTAAATATTTTCCCTGCTCTTGCTTATAATACTAATTACTGCTGATTGCCTATTGTGCGTGACTGGAGCATTTCTTGCTGCTGACCTAGATGAGGCAGTTTCAGGGGACATATAAGGAAGTGAGTTCTCCAAAGAGAAGCTCCCTTCTCCCTGGGCAGGTGAACATCGGGAATGAATAGGAATTTGGCAGGGGAAGCCAACGGAGATAATTTTTGTTTTTGTTTTTCCCGCAGCAGAAATAGAAAGAACTTGCTAGGAATTTAGCATGTGTGTCTTCCTCTGTGAAGAAAACAAGAACTATACATGCTGCAAGGGCAAGCTGATTTTTCTCCTGGAAGAAATCATACCTGGAAAGAAGAGAAGTTTCTGGATGGACAAGTGAATCTCCTCAGAAGGATCACAGAAGGAAAATAAATGATAAAGAATATAAGAAAGAAGACCACTAGAAACATGTCTAAAAAGGAAATCAGAAGATACTCAGTGCCCCTGGAGCTCAACAGTGGGTATGCCTTGTTAACCCTGATTTCACCGAACAGGGCAGGACAACATGAGCAGAAGTAACACATGAAGTATCACGAGGAAAAGGAATGCTTTGTCACAGATATATTTCCCTACTGGAAGGAACAGAGGCTATCATACAAACCTGATATGAGGAAATTTTCCCTCTATAATCCTATCCTCCCTTCTCTCCCCAAATCATATGGCTGCCACCCTGATGATGTTCAAAAGACCTTGAAAACCTGACTGTTCTCCAGGCCATGGGGTAGGATGGTTGTTGAACACCTGCTGGTTGCTTTTGTTGCTTTATGTGGTTGTTGTTGTTTCTCTTTTGGATGGCGTGATCTGTTCTTAGGGTCGTTGTTTTTTTAAGCATAAATCAAGCAGAGTTGTTTAGAGCTGAACAGTTTACAATAAAATAAAATAAAATTGCAGGAGGTGTCTTGTCCTCCAGGTGCCCGATAGGTCCTTTACTGTCTATTTGACAGTTGTGAGAAGTCTGGGTGGTTATTAACAAGGAATTATGACCAAGTCCACCCCTATTTACTGTGACCTCTATACAACTTGCCTAGAGGTTTCTGATACTCTGAGTATTTCCATTTCTTTGATCTTTATCTTTATCTCAAAATAAATTAGGAAGGTAAATTCCTACTGTCGTGTGCACAGACAAAAAGAAGGAAAAAAATCCTGGGAAATGAACTATGTAGGTGGTGCTGCCAAGAATAAGTGCTACTTACACAAAGGACTCCCCAAAAGAGAATATTGTGTACAGCTTACAAAGACTTACAAAAGGACATGTGAGAAAAGTGGACGTATGGCAAAAGCCCTGAACTGAATATAACCTATCAAAGACTGGGTAGCCTACATCCCAGGAGAAAAAGGGGAAGTCCAAAGGCAGAGGTGGGACTGAAAGACTGTCAAGAAACTACCAAAGTAAAGTCAATAAATGGTATTATTCATGATCTCAGATATTTCTCTATTAATGACCAAACTATGGAAAGAAACAATGAGAACTTGAAGTCCTGACACAGAAGGATAAATATATCACTGAAATCTGATGAGATGAGACAGATGATTGGAACATAGCCTTAGAAGGCTCCAATATATTCAGTTTCATGAGAAATGGTATTACACCCACCTTAAGAAAATACAAGGCTATAGAGAAATTAATGAACCTCAACACAGAAATCCTGTTAATAATGTTTGGATAAAAAATAAAAGGAGAAAGCATCATATTGTCATATTAGAAATGTATTGTAAATCATTTAGGCAGGGAGAAGTTATGAATCTGATCCATAACTCCTGCATCAGATGACCATTTTTTCAAAAAGGTACAAAAATGACAGTGGGAAATTTCAAATGCCCTGACAGGCTGCCGGAAATCAAATTCTGCCAAAAGTCAGAGCGCCCCCCTGCCCCCAAATTCTTGTCATCTCTTGCTAACAATGTCATTTGTCAGAAAACAACAACAATAAAAAAAGATAAAAGGCAATTTGTTATCCTGGATCTCATTCTTATCAAGAAGAGAAATTTAGCTGACAGAGTTAGTGTGATTGGTACCTTCAAGAAAAGTGAATATGTACTCATACGTACCTCAATGGTATCTGAGTTTATGATATCAAGAGGAAAAAAGCACAGAGAAAAGTCTGATTTATACAACAGTTTTCAGAAGAGCTGAACTGATGAACTGAAATGGATGTCAGATTCAAAGGCTTCAAATCCTAAGGAGAAAACTCTCTAAGTTGGATAGGAAATCCTACTGAATCCTATTCAATGAAATGTTGAAAGTGCAATCAACAACAATTCTTTCTAGAAAGAAAATGAGAGACATCAAAAGTGACAAATATTGATACATGTGGAGCTTTCCAGGGTGTTGAAAAGAAAAAGGGAATAGGAAATGACAGGATGGGCATATAACCAAAGATACAGTTCAGTCTCCCAAAACCATATGGTCATACCAGAATGACTAAACTTCTGAATTAATTCAGGCTTGCCAGAAGTATCCCAAATAGCAGAAAATACTTTTTAGGTATGTCAGAAACTAAAGGCAAAGAGGTGATAGGTCTGTTGTGGGAGAAAGGGCTAAATTAATTATACATGATGGCAAGGAGCAGAATGTCTTGACTTCTATTTTACATCTGCCTTCTCTCGGAAGAAAAACTAGCTGTCTATTCTTGTTTCTCTTCTGGTGGAGAGTTGAAGCTCAAGATAACTAAGAGGATAAAAGAATGTTTAGCTAATTTAGAAGGATTCAAGTCTCTTGGGTCAGGAGGATGACGGTCTACAATACTCATGAAACTAATTGAATTGATCACTAAACTGCTACTTTGTAATACCTGAGTTCTCCTGGAGAACTGATGAGATCCCAAGAGAACAACTCTTGTCCATCCCTTCAAAACGGGAAAGGAGGAAGATCTGGAAAATTGTAAACTTGTCAGCTTGATATCTATATTGAGTAAGGGCTTAAGCAATTTATTAGACTGCATATTTATAAGCACTGGATAGGAATGCAACAATTAAGAGCCAGCGTGGGCTTGTCACAAACAGGTCCTGCTAGATTAACTTTAATTTCTTTTTCAGTGGTATTACTGGATTAATTGTTTGGAAAATAACATAGGCATACTTTTCCCCCCCCTTACATTTTCAATCATGTCCAATTCTCAGAGTCTGCCTGGACAACACTCTTCAGTTTTCTTGGCAAGCTTTTTCATTAGTAGTTTGCCATTGCCACCTTCCAAGGGATGAGAGGAAGTGGGTACCGCAAAGGTCACCTAGCCAGCTTTGTGCCTAAGGTGGGTTTAGAACTCCCAGAATCCTGGTTTCTAACTTGACCATTACACCAAACAGGCTTTCACAAAGTATAACTCTCAGCAAAGCATTCCTTGAAGCCTTCTGATTATGTCAACAGAAATATAAAAATAAAATATAGGTTAATAAATGGATTAATAACACTAGCTGAAAGAGTATTCCGCAATATGTTCACATCAGCTTAGATGAAAGTATTGAGTGGAATGACACAATCTCTGGACCCTATGTAGTTTAACATTTGTATTAATATCTGGGTGAAAGAGTTGAGAGGATGATTATCACATCTCCAGATGAGACAAAACTAGGAGGAGCTTATCTTCTATCTTTTAGAAGATAGGAAGAAGTTCAAAGCATGGGTGAACAATATGGCATTCAGTATGGAAATACGTAAAGTTTTTCTTCTGGAGAAAAACAAAGAAAGACTTAGATTTTCTGATGCTCCAAACCAGGGGTAGGCAACTTTGGCTCTTTTATGACTCGTGGACTTTTATGACTCGTGGAGTTGAAGCCCACAAGTCATAAAAGAGCCAAGGTTGCCTACCCCGATCCAAATTCTTACTAGGGCTGATCCTGATTCGGGGGGGGGGAGAATCAAATCAAATAAAAACGATAATAAAAAATACAAGTAAAATAAACACTTTGTTGTCTCAAATTCTACATATGAATTGTAATTCATTTCTGAGGATTTATCAGAAAGTAGACTCTGCAACTATAAATGCTGTAAGTAATGACTCTGTATACACAAATACTGTTAACAAACTTAAATTAAAAATAGGCAAAATGTTTTCCATTCTCAGTATAGGTGTGGCCTTGGGGTTTGGGGGTAAGGATAATAATTGCATGTTTTGCCCAGAATGCCAGCGGAGGGGACATTCCTGAGGGCCACCACTGTACACCAATTTTAGATCAGACATCTAGTTGTGTCAATACCCATGAAAAGATTTGCATCTGTTTAACTGTTTTATGTTAGCAAAATGTCCGTTGAACTTTTCTTGGTTGCAGTGGGTCACAGCTTCATTTCAACCAAAAAGATACCTGCATGTATAGATTCCATGGGGCATGAAGTCATTTCAATAAATGGGAGTCCTGGAAGAATGAAAGAGCCCACCACTTCAGCATCATTAATGAAGAGCTGTTTAATAACAGAACTAGCTTTGCGCCGAAAAGGAGGATGTGTAACCATAAACTGCATGCCTACATAGGGGCTTCACAAATAAAGATAAAATTTTACCTTGCATTTTCTCCATAAAACTTGTTCTCTAGCTTAGTCTAACAGCTAGTAAAAATGTTTGATATCAATACACACTAAAAAAAAAAAAGACATTACAGAAATTCTGTGTAAGGAATAGAGTGTTCGTGTTTTGCAGTTAGAGAAAATTGTTCCCCCTCCTCAAGCCAGACATTCACTCCTCTTTTAGAGATATGAGCTATTTAGGCTGAGCATTGAATTTTAATTTTTCTTCATTGCTGTAATTTCTAAAGAAGGGGAGGAGGAATAAATAAAGGATCTGGATGTATCACATAATGTTCTAACATGGAGCAGCAGGGAGCAGACATCTGTCACTTCCGAGCCTTATTATCCTTATCATAGAAAGACCTTTTCTATCATCATTTTGCTCTAGGCAGAATACAAATCAAATTATGTAAGTTTTCCCTATCTGTACGGTTTAAGCGATGCCTGGGGAGATTCTTGTAGGCCTCAGATTAAGCTGTACATTAGCAAAAGGCTTGCATCATGGCAGAACCCAGATTTTTCAGCAAAAAAAGAGCCAGACCAGTTGAAAGGAAAATATCTCTCTGGATTCAAACCTAAGTGAGGTTAGGACTTGGATGGGAAATTGCCAAGAAATTCTAGAACTGTAGAATAGGTTTAAGAGTTTGTTAGGTGTAGTGGCTAAGGTGCCAGCCTAGAAATCTAGGCACGGTGAGTTCTAGTTCTGCCTTATACATGAAAGTCAGCTGGGTGACTTTGAGCCATTCACTCTTCTCAGCCCAACCACCTCACAGGATTGTTGTGGGGAAAACAGGAGGAGGAAGGAGTATTAGGCATGTTCACTGCTTTAAGTTACTTATAAAGTAATCAAGGCAGGATAAAAATCTACTAAATAAATAAATAGAATAGGTTGAGAAGTGGAAAGCCTTTCCCAAAGCAATCATCGTAGGCCACTTCCATACTGCCATCAAGAAAAATTATGGCTGTGTCCCTTTAAATCACTGGGAGCTAAGCCTAACCAAACGAAAAATTGTACCTTAAATTTGTTACAAAGGCTTAGGCTTACCAGCATCAGATTTTGTAATTGCTGCCAAGGAAATCTGGCCTGCTGCACTGTAATCAATTTATTACAGACTATAATGGTAGATTCAGCGGAAGACTTTGAATTTAACACACTTAGGTACAAAACAAAAGCATCCATCTCCAATAATGGCATGTCCCTTTTATGGCAACCTGGGATAGCTAATGTCATATACTGTGCAGTTAGTCCTCAACTTACAACAGTTCATTTAGTGACCGTTCGAAGTTACAACAGCACGGAGAAAAGTGACTTATGACCTTTTCTCACACTTACAACCATTACAGCATCTCCATGGCCACATGATCAAAATTCAGACACTTGGCAGCTGACTCATATTTATAACGGTTGCACTGCCCCAGGGTCATGTAACCTTTTGAGAAGCAAAAGTCAATAGGGAAGCCAGATTCACTTAACAGCTGCGGTGATTCACTTAACTGTGGCAAGAAAGATCGTAAAATGGGGGTAAAACTCACTTAACAACGGTCTCACTGAACAACAGAAATTTGGGGCTCAGTTGTGCTTATAAATCGAGGACTACCTGTATTTTGATATTGTAGCTTTCATTATTTTTCTTCCGAGGTTCTTATCAATAGCTCTAGATATTTTCTTTCTCAGATGGAAAACCCCTACCCTTTTCCAAAAGTCAGATGCCTGATGGGATTCGATTCTGAATTTTTACTTTCCTCTCCCACTACAGTAGCTCTAAGAACAACAAGCCATCACAATGGGTGGAAGGCAGACCACAGGGTCCACAGTCAGATTATGCATTAATCCAAATTTGAAGAAGAAACTGTGGTTTAGTGCACAAATGAACACCTACTGGTCAGCACTCTCCTACCTCAAAGACTTTTTCCTGGGATCATTCTACAAAGCTTTATCCCAAGAGTTGCTGCCAAATGCCTTTATCCTTCTCCAGATGGCCCTCTCTTCTGAAAGGGTAAAACCAGCCTCCTTCAGCATTTAAATATGCAGAGTTCATGCTGCAAGTTGGTGGATGCCAAGCTCATGCAAATACAAGTGGGTGGATTTCCCAAAAGGGTTTTTTAGCACTGTCTTTGTCAGAACATCTAAATGACTTTATAAAGATAGGCAGCCAAGTCTGAAATGAGTACTTCAAGAGGGACGTCTATTCATTGAATAAATAGATAAGAAATTGAAACCAGCCACAGTGCACGTTTTTGAATTCCAACCTAGAGTCATTACTGGGAAAAAAAAGAATATGTTAGGAAGGACACTTTTTTTCTACTGTTCAAGTATATCCTCCTATCCTATTTCCTTAGGGTGGCAGAACAAAGTTATACCTAAAGCTATGAAATTGCAGATTCACTTATCTGTTTTTCATTCAGCTTGTAGAATACAAGTATGTATGTGTTTTTGTCTAGTTTTAGATATGAAACATGAGCTTGAGATTTGGACTCAGATGTTACTGAATGGAGCTTAACAATTATACTTTGGAGCTGGGAAAGATTGAGAGATACATATTAACCACAGTATTGATTAGTCCTCTAATTCAGTACATTTTACATATCTATGCAGTTTGCAGTTATAGAAGGAAAGATGGCAACCCATTCCCTCTCCAAGAGATATTGTGAAAAAAAAGAGAAAAAGGTAAGGAAGATCAGCAAGATTTGGAACAATGATTTTGCAATGGGATGTAAAATATAAATATGTCTTGTCTAAAAGTTTCTTTAAAAGTGTTTTTAAAAGCTTTGGGGGATGTTAACAGTTTAAGGATTAAATATGGCATACATATTCATTCACTAAGCTAATAAGAATAGAATAGAATAGAATAGAATAGAATAGAATAGAATAGAATAGAATAGAATGTTACAACAATCATTTAAGTGTGAAAGCGGTCATAAGTCACTTTTTTTCAGAGCTGTTGTAACTTTGAACATTCACTTAATGAACTGTTGTAAGTCAAGGACTACCTGTACATTTGCAGTGAAGGGAACAGGACATGCAGTGCCTAGGCTGGGGTGTCTCTCATTTTCTTGATTTGTGTGCAAAAACCCGTAGTGATTTTAACTATATTAGACTGAAAAGCTATGGTTTTTCTCCCAAACTGGCCAAATCAAAGCTGTTTAGGAATGCATGCACAGCAAGGGAGGGGAGGGGAAAACAATGTTAGCCTATGCCTGACCTGAAAAAAGTTTCCCAAACTTGTTACTACTCAGGTACCTCAGGTGCTTCTGGGAAATGTCTGCTTGGAAATGGAGAGACTTATACCCATTAAAAGAAATTTGACTGCATTAAATGGATCACATCTTTGAGCGCAAAACCATTTCTAGCCACTATATTTAGCTAGAGAGCCACTTTCAGAGGAGCCATATATAATGTCATTTAGCTCTATTTAGTCCCTGGCGTGCTTATTTTATTGATTGCTTTTAAAAGTTGATTGAGCCCAGCTTTATCTAAAAAAAAAAAGTCTGTAAGGCAAAATTGCAAACTGCAGATAACCCACAGAATAAAATGGCTTAAAACATATCTACTAAGCTGGTGGGAATCAATTGTACTATAAATCTCCATATCAGAGCACTATGGGTTGGTTCTCTTCCTCCCCTCCTTTTCACAAGATTTGTTTGTTTGTTTGTTTTACACTGGAAGTGAGGGATGTCTGCACCTGCACTGAACACAACAGAAGCTTCTCCCAGCTGTGAGAAGTGGTGATGGAGGCTCTTAGAATGAGACCTTGGCCTAGCTCAGGGGTCCTCAACCTTGGCAACTTTAAGACTTGTGGACTTCAACTCCCAGAATTCCTCAGCCAGCAAAGCAAAAAAAAAAAAAAGAGAGAGAGAGAGAGAGAGAGAGAGACTCAACAGTGCCATTGGTTGGTGAGAATGCAAAGATACATCAAGATTTTTTTTAAAAAAAACAACCCAGTGTTAATTGTGGATAGATGCTTATCTGCCATATTTTACAGGGTTGGGATGACATCTCAGAAAAAGCCTGGGTGTCTGCCACTGACAAATTTACTTTCTTTCAAGTGTGTCAGCAGAATGTAGTCAAAAGATCAACACAATGGCCACAATGACACACATTGGTATACTTGAAGTTCTGTACCATCATGACACTATCTGGATTTTTTTTTACAGACACTCTCAACTGTTGGATGAAACAGAAGAATAATATGATCAGATAGTCTCAGTACATAATGAACAAGAAGCACACTAGAAACACAATGACCTGAAGGCAGGACAAGAAGCAACGGATGGAAACTAATCAAGGAGAGAAGCAACCTAGAACTAAGGAGAAACTTCCTGACAGTTAGAACAATTAACCAATGGAACAACCTGCCTCCAGAAGTGGTGAATGCTCCAACACTGGAAGTTTTTAAGAAGAGACTGGACAGCCACTTGTCTGAAATGGTATAGGGTTTCCTGCCTGAGCAGGGGGTTGGACTTGATGACCTCCAAGGTCCCTTCCAACTTTATTATTATTATTATTATTATTATTATTATTATTATTATTATTATTATTATTATTATTATTATTATTGTTGTTGTTGTTGTTGTTGTTGTTGTTGTTGTTGTTGTTATTATTGTTGTTGTTGTTGTTGTTGTTGTTGCTGCTGCTGCTGTTGTTAACAATACTGTTGCTTCAATAGGCTCCTTTCTTAAATTCAGAAGTCTAAGCCAATATTGATTTTAAAAAATGTAGGCTCCTGTCAGGTTTTTTTTAGGGGAAAGCTCTTCTCTTGAGGCTAATTCATATCAGTAAGCAAATAAAATATTGATGTTTTCCTTGCTACCTTCTGCAAAGGAAGTATGCTGCACATCCTTTCATTCTACCACTTTTTATCCTTCATTCTGAACATCTGCATGTACATGTATGCCCACCCAAGGCACACACACACATTAAGACATGTACAAGTATGCATCTGAACTAGTGTGGTGTAATTATTAAAGCAACAGTCTAAAAACCGGGAGATTGTGAGCTCTAGTCCACCTTAGCCATAAAGTCAAGTGGCCTTGAACTAATCACTCTCTTAGTGTTAGAAAAGAGGATAGAACAAAACAGAACAGAACAGAGCTGGAAGAGACCTTGGAGGTCTTCTAGTCCAGCCACCTGGTTGAGCAGGAGAACCTATACCATCTCAGACAAGTGACTGTCCAGTTTCTTCTTAAAAATCTCCAGTGATGGAGCGCCCACGATTTCTGAAGGCAAGCTCTTCCACTGGTTAATTGTCCTCACTGTTAGGAAGTTTATCCTTAATTCCAGGTTGCTTCTCTCTTTGGTGAGTTTCCAACCATTGTTTCTTGTCCTGCCCTCTGGTGCTTTGGAGAATAATTTGACCCCCTTCTTCTTTGTGGCTGCCCCTCAAATACTGGATTATTGCTGTCATGTCGCCCCTGTTTTTTCTTTTCTTTAGACTAGCCAAACCCAAGTCCTGCTGCTGTTCTTCATATGTTTTAGTCTCCAG
>NW_015386983.1:467835-489915 GCF_001527695.2 Protobothrops mucrosquamatus
GAAAAGAAGAAGAGAGAGAGAGAGAGAGAGAGAGAGAGAGAGAGAGAGAGAGAGAGAGAGAGAGAGAGAGAGAGAGGAATGCATGCACTAATAAGAAAATAAGAAAAAACAGAAGTAACATGATACTGAACATTCTCAATCATTCTATATCAAAAAAGGATTTCCTGAGAAGGTGTGATATGGTTCCTTAAACAGAAACATAAATTTTCCTTTGGTGAGCTAGGTGGTATATAAGTTAGATAAACAGATAAATAAAAATTGTATGTTATATTAGGAATATAAAACAAATGGTGATAGTTCAGAAACTTATGTGGATAACCTTATGGTTCAGATAAGAGAAATGAAACAAATGCAAATATATCTGAAACCACATCCCAAAAAGTGATTACTGCTCCTATAGTTTCTTACAATATTTACACACACACACACACACACAAATACTCAGACAAACACATACACAAACAAACACACACACAAGCAAACACACTCAGGGGGAAGCATCTTGACCTACTTAGGGTAATTCAATGTCATTTTCAATGGATGACAATATCAAATATTCAAATTAATTACATCTCAATAATACATAGGGATCTTGGGGTCAGCACTGACAAACAACAACCGGAACTTTCTAAAATGAGGGCAGGGCTCATCCCTTCTTCTAAAAGTTAGATCTCCCGAAGAAAATAAAACAAATCCAATATAGATTTCATCAAGAGTATCAAAAAGTTGGACAAAGAGAAAACATTGCAGGACAAAGATTTCCAAGACTCTATTTTCAGGGCACAGAAAAGGTGCAGAGTTATTTAAATCTGCTTATATATTATGAGGTCTTCTGTATCAGTCAGTGTGGTTCAGTTGTCTAATCTGGGTGCTAATAAGTTTGAAGTAAAGCTTAGTTCTGAGTAACCTTGGACCAGTCACTCTCTTTCAGTAGTAGGAAGGGGGTGGCAATGATAAGCCACTTCTTTTTATTATAACAATTTTTATTAGTTTTCCATTTTACACCAACAAGGCTTGAGAACCAACATGGAGATATGGTGGTCCATTAAAAAAAATAACATTATAAATATGCACACAATATTTCTAAAAATTTCCCTCTCTATCTATATAGGATATTATAATTAAATTAATACATTTCTCGAATAAATTCATTCATTAATGTATCTAAACATAAATTCCATTAGTCAATAAAAAATTTCCACAGCTCAATATCTATTCTATACAAACCTATAATTTTTCACATATTTAAACTTAAACTAAAGCTCTCCATTTACTGTATTTAAAATATTATACTCAAATTAATATATTTCTAAAACCAATTCATTCATTAATATATCGCTACATCTAAATTGAACGCTTAAATATAAACTGACGCTCTCTATCTATTTAAATTATTATAATCTCAGTAATACATTTCTAAAACAAATTTTCATTAAATATATCGCTGCATGTAAATTTCATTAATCAATAAAAGTTTACAAAAATTCATTATCTATCCCAGAAATCCTGTTTTACACTTTATTAATTTTTTCAAATATTTAATCTTAAACTAACATATTTATTTACTATTCAGGTGCCCCAAGTATTCTATTATTTAAAGATATTAATTCCAAAGCTAGATTCTTATATTTGTCACCTATATTCTATTCTTTTTCAATAATTCTCCAATTATTAATTCTATCTCTTCCAACATTTCAATCCTTTTCTCATTATATCATCTCTAATATTAAGAACATATAAAAAAGAAAAAGAAAAAGCAAAGAAAAAAATTTACTCCAAGGAAACAAGACCTAGATAAACCAAAAAAATAATAATAATACTCTATCATTCTAAAAAAAAAGAAAAGACAAAAGGAAAAAAGAAAAGAAAAACTTATTCTTACTAGATTTCAATATTAAGTTTTAAATCATTTCATAATAGCCTCTCTTTTAACAAATTCCAAATCCAAATCAATCCGAGTCACTATAAAATCTTTACCACCCATAATTATAATCTCAAATTTAATATTTGTATCTTATTCTGGGTTTTTTCTATTCCAAATAGGTTTCCACAGTCGTGCCTCTATTTCCGCAAATAATTCTCCCATTATCGCCTGCCACACTGTACACACCAAAAAGGGGATTCCCATTGTGCATTTTATTAGGTTAATATAAGGGTTAGAGCTATTCTGAATAGCTCATGGCAGAACATCATTTCCCATCTTTTTTAAGATTGCATACAGTTTAGTTGAAATCATTTTTTTAGTATCGTCCTCTTTAGTCAAGTTTTGCTCTTCTTCCCAAAAAATTTTCTCTATCTGAGAATCAAATGGTGTCTGCCAATCAGCTTGTTCTTCTGAGGTAAAATCCTCCATTTCCTTATTATAGGTCATTTGTTCATTAATATCAAGTCCTTTTTCCGATATCAATCGATAATCCAACTGTACTTTGCTTCTTCCATCTCAGTGGACTGGAAACAAGTCTCTTGAACATAAACTGCTGTTTCATTTAATCCTTGTGCTTTACCTCGTCAATATAAAGAAATCTCCTTTGTGCAAGCGATTATATTCTCCGTATTTTCCAGAACTTTGTCCAAAATATACTTATATGTAAGCTCTAAACAGGTTTCCTCCATTTTTATCATATTTTAAATCATTATCCTTTTGGGGGAGACTATATTTAAAAGCAGTCAATCAATATCCATCTCTTCCCAGCTTCTTAGTCTTTTTCCTTTGTATTAAAAGAAAGCCAAAGACAGATTCCAAACAGAGAAAGTAGCAAGTACAATAAGTAGTTTCACCAGAAGATATCCCCCGGAGAATAATCAAATTTAATCAAATATTCAGTCTTTCCAGACACCATAAAAAATAAAAGAAAACAATATTCGCCAAGTAAGTAGCGTATTAAATCTCTATAAGAAACTTTCTTGAGGCTCCTTGATATCCAAAAATAAAATCAACCATTAAAACAAAAATAAATTTTAAGCTTCTCTTCCCCCATTTAAAATGCCGCTTCATCAAAAAGGGAAGTAATTCCAAAGAAAAAAGCTTTTCACAGGAAAAAAAAAAGAAATAGAGATAAAGAAAAAGTCTCACCGAATCTTCCACAGTGGGTCTATTTGCTTAGGTGATCTTATAGCTTACGGTCGGCGCAGCTAAATGATCAGCCATTTTACTGACCGATCTTTACTCTGTCGGCCCAAAGGAGGTATTTGGAGTACAGAGGATGCCGCCGCCCCTCTGCAACCATCCGAGAAGCCTCCTCAACAGTGGTCACTCCTCCAGAGCGACTTTTCAACTCTCTCAGGAGTCTACCGACAGAGGAAACTCGGCCAGCAAAGGGACAACTCCCTTCAATCGACCGCTCCGCTGTGACCCGGAACCGGAAGCCCCGATAAGCCACAAATAACATGGAATTAAATATCTGCAATTCTCTTATGGGTTGATAGAATTAGAGAATTAGGGGAATGCATTCTCTAGATTAATGGTCAAGTTATTATGCATGGTTCAAGCAAAACAAGGGGTGGGGGTGGGAAGGTCTGCATTAGTACTACTGAAATTCCTCAAAGCCTGGTAGGATCTGGCATCAGAAATTATGTCACAAACGATGCCAGACCTGGGAGCCTAAGTGTTTCCTTTAATACAATTGCTGCAGAATTTCTCTTTCTTTTTTGCAGAGTGAGAGAAAACTGGCCGCCAGTGTTATGCAGAGTGTCGTTTACTCAGCATGGAAATTAGACAAAAGGTCAGAAATTCAAGCAGGTTGGAATCCTAGCAGATTTCATTTACAGATTAAACAATGAGGCACACTGGAGCTGAGCTGGTGTAGCAGGCAAATATAGCAGCAGGAATGTTAAATGAAAAGGTTTTGGGAACATAAAATATCCACTATTCACATGGTAATGTACTAACTGGCTGGACAGTATGCAGCAGTGTCTTTTCTGTGTGAGTTGTTCAGGGCTGCTTCAATTGCCACAAGAAGTTTCTTGACACAGAAGGCTTAGCACAGACATGTCAAACTCGCGACGTCACATGACATCGCGCAACGTATCGGGACAGTTTTGCCATTGTTGGCAATGGGGTAGGCGCAGCTTCCAGATGACGCATCCGGCCCGTGGGCCGGCAATTTGACACCCCTAGCTTAGCATGTAATTCTCACAATTTTGAATATCTGTCTGTCTGCCTATCTGTCTGTTTATCTGTCTGTCTATCTCATCATCAAGTAACTCCACAATTGTGTAGTTATGGACAGCGCACACACACACACACACACACACACAAACATGTATACATACATATATATATATGTGTGTGTGTGTGTGTGTGTGTATGTGTGCTGTCCATAACTACATAATTATGGAGTTAGATGATGTTGATGAGATAGATAGATAGATAGATAGATAGATAGATAGATAGATAGATAGATAGATAGATAGATAGATAGATAGATAGATAGATAGATAGATAGATAGATAGATAGATAGATAGATAGATAGATAGATAGATAGATAGATAGATAGAACGAACTGTAATGGTATAGGTATGGACAGTTTTACTTCTTCATCCATAGGAAGAGTTCTGGTATTTCAGTAGGATGGATTTTATTTTTTTTGCTTTACCTGGATTATATCTCTTATCACTACAGCAACGTGTGAGAAAAGGAGTGAGACCAATGAAATAGAAATCCTAATTGGTCACTGTTTAGCTAGAAAAGAAATATGATGGAAGACCTAAATGCAATTAGTCCTGTTCCAACACAACCTATTTCTGACTTCCAAATTGCAGTGGCAGGAGCTGTTATCCCAGAGAAATAACTGTAATCATTGGCAGCCAAACAATGCATTGAACGATGCATGATATACAGTATTACTGGCACCTGAAACACAGAAGTGTCCCTGACATTTGCAATGTCTAAGTAGCCCTTGGTGACTTGAACTCTGCCTTGGGACAAAGTCAAGGTAATGGAAGCTTCTTGTCTCTTCATTTCACAGCAATGTTCCTTTCCCCTCCTCCTATCAAGCTCTCCAACTGCAAACATTCACAATCATTGGATATCTTGGCTTGTTTTTGCATGCAATTATTAATTACATGTATATAGGCTTCCTTGTCTTGGTTATTACTCCCCAAAGAGATTACCTGTTTGCGGTTTGGGCTATAAGCACCATAACCACAATATCAATTAATATGTCATGATGCTGATATATCAAATAAGGAATTATATTTAACAGGAAATAAAGCAGGATATTCTTGTGAAATAAAATAAAGTTTGCACCTACTGAAAATTTGATGTTCCAAAATGCATATCTGATTTTTTTTTAACTATGAAAGCTGACAAATGATTTCTTCCAATTAGGTACATTGATGGATGGATAGGCAAAAGTGTTAGAAGTTTAGGATCGAAACAACCATAGACTCATTTAAAGCATTCTGATTTTAAATATAATGTTGATAACTTCACATTGTCATCTTCATATACAATTGAATTATGTTTAATGATAGAACCATTTCAATTCAAATACAGTATTTTTGTTCAAATCTTTGAATATTCAGGTTGCAAATTGCTTAGACTTGGAATTGTATAGCTAAATAAAAAAGACAGCATGAGAAAGAGAGAGCCAAGAACTACAGGCATCCAGTACCAAAATAAATTAATGTTTTCTAAAAAAAAAAAAAAAGCAACCCTTCTATGCCCCTACATTTGAGTTAAAATCTTACTAAAATCACATTAATTAAGCATAGTTGATAGAATCAGCACCTTTATTTAATCATGTTCCTCAACTAACATATTAAAAATTACCTTGCTGAATTATTTTGGATGAATTCTGGGAGTTGTATCCAACACTTTCAAGAGTGCATGTGGCCTAGGGGCGTCAAACTAAGCATGCATATTCATGGCACAGCATTCTAAATAAAGAACGAATTGAATCTTGAACATTTCGTGCCATAATGGATATAACAAATATTTCTGAGCATTTTGTAACTTCTGTGTACAATTAAATTGTCCGGGGCAAGTGTGAAAGCAATGACTTTCTCCATTGCTTTCTCCAGTTGTAAGTGGCAAACAACTGCAGGATATAGCTTTCTCCATCATAAACATCTTGGAATGCAATCTTCTCCAGCCACCTGAAGAAGGCTAGGTGAAATGTGTTTGAGTCAAAGTATTCAGGAGAAAACAGGAAGGGGAGCTAGAACAAATCTATGGATAATCTTTAGGACAGGACATCTTCCCTCTATATTAATTTATTTAATTATTATTTATGTGCCCCTCAAATCCAAAAAGACTGTAAGAGTCTCACATATAATAAAATATATCATAAAGACAAACAAACCAAATATAATAAAATTCCCAAACAAGTAGCAATAGTAAATCTTTCTGTCCATTAACATGTCAATGAAATGCAGTCAGGACAACAATTACCTAATGCAGAGAAGGAACCTACCATGCTATCAATTGTCCAAAGCTTTCCAGAAGAGTCAGGTTTGTTATCTTTTTTCAGTGCCAATAGGGTGGTCCTGATTTGGCCCTAAGTGGATCCCTCTTCCAAAGCAGAAGAGTGATGGCCAAAATAGCTTGTTCACAGAGTTTGTTTACTGATTGCAATGTATCAATAAAGCGATTGCCAAAAGCACCTCTGCCTTTTTGGCAGCTTAGCAACTTCACATAATGGACACTGTATGATATTCGTGGTCATGTTTTTAAATCGTTGGCAGGATTAATGGGGAGTCAGTGCTATGTTGATATTCATTCTGTTGAACATCTCTTTGTTTGTACTGACTGTTCATGATGTAGAGTTACAGAGACCGTTCAGGTATATGTCTTCATGCTGGAGAATTAAAGGGACAGATGGAATGATTGAGACTAAGCCAATCTCATTATTCCTGCACTCACTGACCAAGTTCACCATCAGCTAATTGTTTAGAATTGTTTATTTCAAAAGATGGGGAATGTAGTGGCACCGTGGCTTAATGATGTTGGAACTGCTGGCCAGAAATGGTCTGTACTCTGGCAGTTCTCTAGCTTGGATCTGCAAGATGGAGTGAGCTCCTGTCCCTCGTTCCCTGGCTCCTGCCTATCCAGCAGTTCAAAAGCATGCAATATTGTGAGTAGATAATTTTTTTCAGTGGGAAAAACCTAGCTCTGTTCGTGTGTGCAGAAGCTGGACCCCAACAGAGCCAGCAACCCAAGCACCACTAGTTAGCTGATATTAATCTTGTTTGCCCCCTGTGGTGCATCAAGGATAGGCATGCTGGTGCCAAATAGAATGAACTAGTAATTTAGGCCGTCAGGACTGCATTGTGTCTAGCATTTGTAGATTTTCCTGACATTGTATGCCATATGCTAAATAAATACATTTCAAAGGATTGACAAAAGTTTCTGATGAAAGTACCTAGCAGTTTCCTTCAGGCCTTCATATTAAATATGCAAAGGTAAGTATACAATATGTGTACAAATATAAAATAGTTCTGTTGAATCAAGACAAGGCACTTAATCTTAGTCCAGAATTTTGTTTCTCCAAGTAACCAGCTAAATGCCTCGGGGTTACTTGCAAGCAACAAATGGGAACACATGTTTTTCCTTGTGGCTGGAATCTGTAAACATGTTGCCCTCAACCCTGTAATAATATTAATTCTTTAAGACTAATAACCTGCAATGATCTTGGGAATGACTATGGGAAACAAGGAAAAGACCTGCAGCTGGGCCAACAGTCAGATAATAGCAATAGCACTTAGATGTATATACTGCTTCACAGTGCTTTATACCCCTCCCTAAGCGGTTTACAGAGTCAGAATATTGCCCCCAACAATCTAGATTTTCATTTTACTGATCTCAGAAGGATGGAAAGCTGAGTCAACTTTGAGCCGGTCGGGATTGAACTCCTGGCAGTGGTCAGAGTCAGCCTGCAATACTGCATTCTAACCACTGCACCACCATGGCTCATAAGATAAGAGGGAGCTTAGCCTGCAAAACAATTGTGGGTGTAACATATTTCTCAGAAGGGACCCTCTCTAGTTTCTTGGGCTATAAAGGCAATGGGAGAAGTATAATTTCTGACTTCAAGATTCTGTTAATGTAACCTTACAATGCAATTGTATTTATGGTATGCTTCTTATCTGGGTGAACTTGCAAGGCTGACATAACACTTCATAGATTTCTCCTTCATGAATGTATACAGTGGTGCTTCTCAGTAACAGGTGCTTCTCAGCATATCCATGTGTCACCACTGCTACATGAGCTGCATTGGTTATCAGTTGGCCTCTGAGTGCCATTCAAGGTGATGGTTATTGCCTATAAACCCCTGTATGGCATAGGGCCCAGATATCTGAGGGACTGCTTATCTCCAATTATTTGTCTGGTATATTCTGGCAGAGAGAGTATACTGCAGGTCCCCTCAGTTAAACACTGCCATTTTGTGGAGCCAAGGAAGCATGCCTTCTGTGGCATAGATGTCACTCTCTGGATCACCTGCACCCTCTTGCCTAGGGTTCCAGAAAGCTCTTAAAACATGGTTTTCATCCCAGGCCTGGGGTTGATGGCTTAATGTACTATTCTGTTTCTGAGATGTTCGTTTGATTTGTGTTGTTTAAAAGATCATTTCAGTCTGGGCTGCCTAAGTGGTTTAATGTTGTACCTGTGCATATGTATTTTTTGGTTTTGGTTTTGGTTTTCCACCCAGAGTCCATTGGATTACATTACGTTAATAAATGTAAATAAGTAAAAATAAGTAAAGGCAACACATTTTTAAGGCCTAGTTGGTGGCCATCACAATGTCACTACATGAATTCTCAACTACACCCAGAACTCAGCTGTGTATACTTAGTTCCCTGTCCTTTTTTAATCCTGATGTTTTCTGGTACACATATTTGAACAGCTCATAAGTCCAGCTTACACCAAAAAGTGTGTCAAAGGTGACATAATTGTATTGTAACATTTAGATAATGGACTACCAAGTGATTTCAAGAAAACAAACTCTTAGGGTCACTGTTCAGCTGTCCCACTAATTCAGTTAGCTAATGTACTACATTTATTCTACATACTGTATTCATCAGACTTTGCGTAATGAAATTCCTAATCAAATCCCTTAGGATTTTTTCCTTCTCAACCTTTTATCAGTAACCCTCAGTCTAATAATTGAAACTAGTTTAAATAACTTTCTAACATTTATTCATCATAATTTCTTTAGATTTGAATACCCAAAGGAAATTTTTCCCTAGCTGCACCAAAATCTACCAATGCTTACTCTTTTAAGATAGTTGTGATCTTTATATTTGTATCTTTTGCCTGCTTTTTTGCTATGCCTACGAGGTTCTTACTATATGACTATTTGTAAAATGAAGCCTAGAACTGGTCAGATTATTCTGCAAGTGCCCTAATATGGGGAGGAACAAGAGAGAATTTCATTATTTTATTTTTATTTTATTTTTTTCAAATTCAGAACAGAGCTAGAAGGGACCTTGGAGGTCTTCTAATTCAACCCCCTGCTCAACCAGGAGACCCTATACCAGTGGTGGCGAAGCTATGGCACGCGTGCCAGAGGCAGCACTCAGAACCTTCTCTGTGGGCATGCATGCCGTCACCCCAGCCCCACCTCCCCCCAGCCCCCTCCTCACTAGCAGCCCCCTGGAGGAGAGTTGCCTCTGAGTGCGGCCCACACAGAGCAACACAGCCAAGGACATGGCAGCCGGGCATCAGAAACAAGACTCCACCCTTGCACCCTGTCGCGCAAAGGGTGTGGCCGCCATGGCACTGCTGGGCTGCCTGGGCAATCTGCTGCGCTGGGCCATGGAGGTGGTGGTTGGTCATGTGGGCGGGGGTGGGACGGGGGAGTGGGGCAGAGCACAGGGGCAGGGACAGAGCAGGGCAGGGGGCGGGGCAGGCGCTGGGTGGTTTGGGGGCACTTGGTCTCTAAAAGGTTCGCCATCACTGCCCTATACATTCTGGACAAGTGGCTGTTCAGTCTCTTCTTAAAATCCTCCAGTGATGAAGCACCCACAACTCCTGAAGCTGTTCCACTATTTAATTGTTCTCACTATTAAGAAGTTTCTCCTTAATTCCAGGTTGCTTCTCTCCTTGGTTAGTTTCCATCCATTGTTTCTTGCCTTTTGATCCTTTGAGAAATAAGTTGAGACCCTCTTCTTTGTGGCAGCTTCTCAAATACTGGAATACTGCTATCATGTCACCCCTTAGTCATTCTTTTCTCTAGACTAACCATAACCAAATCCTGCAAGCATTCTTCATATGTTTTAGTCTCCAGTTCTTTAATCCTCTATTGTGAACAAATCTGTTATGATTAATCATCTTTTGTGATTAAATCTATTATGCCATCAAGTCAGTCTTGATTCCTGGGGACCTCATGAAATTTTCTTGGCCACATTGTTGAAAATGTCTTGCTAGTGCCTTTTTCCTAGGGCTGAGACTATGTCATATATAAAATATATGTCATATATTTTAGCATAATATCTCTAAAATATTTCATTGTTAAAGATCAGTTTAATAATCCAGACAAACATATGACAACTTTTATCATTCTACAACTTTTCAGCTGCTTTTTTGCAGATAATATCTTATGCATCTTCCCAGTATTGGCCAAGGAAAAAAAGAATTGGTATCATTCCTTGAATGATATTCCATTCTGCATGTTCATAAAGGTTGCTTGCTTGTCCTCTGGCCAATAAGTCAGTACTATATGTTCTTTCTTTCTGGCCATCATGACTATGAGTCTCCTGATGCTGTTAGCAATAGCTCTTGTTAAAAATTGATTAAGATGATCATGATACTTGCTTTTCTCCTCCTTCATCCTTTCAGAAACAAACACAAACTCCTTCTGCCTTCAAGGCTACATCACATTTGTTGATCCTTTATGATAAAAAAGGAAAGGCTGGTAGGTATATCTTTCTGGGTCTTTTCTATGCCTGATATGATACAAGAGTGATTCAATAAAGCTGTTCCTCCAAAACTTATTTTGCTGTTGGGATTTCTTCTCCATCTTGATTGTATGGGAAAAGGAAGGCCAAAATATTCTTTAAGTGTCATTTTGCAATGATGGTAAGTCAAGATGTTCTTTGCTCAAACAAGATGTTCTTTGTTTATGTTGGTGACCCACACAGAAGATGTCTTAAAAAGCTAAAAAAGCTTTAATGATAGAAACACACTGTACTTATTCAAGACTTGGTTTTAATAATTCTTCCTGCATAATCTGAAGAAAGATTAAGCAGGAAAGGCAAAATCGGAATGACACATTTTTTGCAGCTCTTGTGAACTTTTAAAGGTCAGTATAATTCTAGGCTGAAAGAAATTAATTGATTATACACTGTGAAATACTAATTGCTGCTTCTGTCTAATGTCATGTTTTTATTATTATTATTATTATTATTCTGAAAGTCTCATGACTGGAGAATGTATTGTAGTGTGTAATACCAGAGTCACCGAATCAGTGCTCTCTTTTCTGCTCAGAAGGAGTATCTAAAAAATTTGAATCCAGGTGTTCCTCTACATGTGACTCATTCACGGTGATGCTTTGCCAAGTGATCTAAATGTCCCTTCCAATCAATTGCTTGAAGCTCTGATGTGTTGTATTCTTTTAGAGATTTACACAGAATCATTTCAAGATTGTATAACATTGACAGAAGACACTTTTGTTAGCATTACCACAAAGAATCTCACATGTACTGCAAACTCTGTGACACTGTTATTGGAACACATTAAATGTTTTGTATATGACTTCCCTGCCATGAAATGCATGTAGGTGATGCTGGAAATGTAAAAAAGTACACGGAACTTATTATCATTTATGGTGGACATGCCCAGTTGCAAAAAAATACTGGACTAAAATAAGAAGATGGATCGAAGAAATAATAGACCAACCTGTAGACTGGAAACCAGAGATCTTTTTGCTGGGTATTTTAAACAGAAAATATAGTAAAGAAATATGGTACTTAATTCTACATACAACAACGGCAGCAAGAATAGCATACGCACAGTTCTGGAAAAATGAGANGGACAAATTAACAAAAGAGATAAAAGAAAAGGAAGACACAGAATACTATTTAATATGGAGCAAGTGGTATGACTGGCTGGAGAGTAGAAATAAGAGAGAATAAATGTGGAAAGGTTAAAAGTGGAAAATGTGTGTATAATAATGTATGAAGGAAGAAAAATGCAAATAAGAAATAATGGGGCAACAAGGACAAATACTCCAAAGAAGAATAAGGGGGGGGAATGTAAATAATAGAAGATTACTGTTACGAAATTGCTGTTAAAATATAAACTGTGTATATATGTGTGTTATGTTTTGTTTTGTTTTGTTGGTTTAAATAATAAAAAATTAAAAAAAAAAAAGAAAGAAATGCATGTAGGTGTGAAGTTCTACTTTTGTGGGTGACTATTTCAGATGCAAGGCTCTACCTGATAGCAAACCTGATTTTGGATATACAGTAAGATTAATATTTCTTCACTGCAAGGGCACCCCACTTTTTTCATTGTTATCACCAAAGAGATTTATTTCATTACTAGGACACTTTTTTTCTGGAGTTCTACTCTTCCCTAAAATGAACTGAAAAACTCAGCTGCTTAAATACTGTCTTTATGCCTCCTTCCATGCCCTTTTGAATTCTGAAAAGCAGGATACACAGAGTCTTGAGATCAGGATTAAATGTGAAACAATACCACAAAAAATAACATTCTCCAGATTCATAATAAGTATGTTAACCTAAATTCACTTAGGTTCATATTTCTTTTGGTTCTTGTGATTAGAATATAAGAAATTATTATTTCCTTAATTTTGAAAAAAAGAAGATATCATGGTGTAGCCAGCCAGAATCCAAAATGGATATCTGATAACATAAAGGACCATATTTAATGGAGCCTGAAAGCAAGGCAGAAAAGCCAGTTTGGTCTGGTGGTGAAAATGCTGGCCTAGAAATCAGGAAACTAAGAGTTCTAGGCCTGCCTTATCATGAAAGCCGGCTGGGTGACTTTGGGCCAATCACTCTCTTTCAGCCAAACCCACCTCACAGAGATGTTGTGGATTAAGAGAAGAGAGTATTAAGTATGACTGCTGCCTTTGAGTTGATCCCAAAACAGTGGGATAAAAATTAAGGGGGGGGGGCTTTTTTCTTTTTCTCTTTCCTTCTATGGGTTCTGCTATGCTCCTGGGGGGAGGGGGGAGGCCTTTGGGGGATTGTATGTGAATTGTCTTTTTGCTTAACTGCTACAATGTATCCCTTCCTCTATCTCAGGCATATCAAGCTGCCGGCCCACGGGCCGGATGCGTCACCGTGAAACTGTGCCCACCCCATTGTCAGCAATGGGGGAAAGGTCGCAATACGTCTGCTTGTTCTTTGAACTATTTTCCCCTTGATGCCAACCTGGGGTGAGAAAGGAATGTGCCTCCGGCCATCTGGCTTATCTCTCGTTGTGGAAGAGAAGGTGCGAAGACCCAACAACGTTTTCACAGCCTTGAGAATGGAGTCTTATAAGCCTCGTTCCCACAGCAGACTTAACACCTGGGGATTGGCCCATATAATAATAATAATAATAATAATAATAATAATAATAATAATAATAATAATAATAATAATAATAGTAGTAGTAGTAGTAGTAGTAGTAGTAGTAGTAGTAGTAGTAGTAAAGTTGGAAGGGACCTTGGAGGTCATCTAATCCAACCCCCTGCTCAGGCAGGAAACCCTATACCATTTTGGACAAATGGCTGTCCAGTCTCTTCTTAAAAACTTCCAGTGTTGGAGCATTCACCACTTCTGGAGGCAGGTTGTTCCACTGGTTAATTGTTCTAACTGTCAGGAAGTTTCTCCTTAGTTCTAGGTTGCTTCTCTCCTTGCTTAGTTTCCACCCGTTGCTTCTTGTCCTGCCTTCAGGCACCTTGGAAAATAGCTTGACTCCTGACCGGATGAACTGACCGGATGAACTGTTGGGGTGGGGTTTGCTTTTTCCTCCTTTAACCTATTGAGTTGAGTGGGAAACCCTCAGATCCTGCCTTCTGTGCCTGCTATCAACTTCTCCTAATAAAAGTTTTTTTGGGGATGAATCTGTTCCAAGAGTTCTGCTTTCTTGGGAAAAGGTTTTGAAGTGGGTCCTTACAAGTAGTAATAATAATTTTCAAATTCACCATGAGTCAACTGAAAAAAACAACTTTACTTGGAACTGTTTACATCCTGCAACTATACCTTAACACTATGAAACCACAACATGTTCCCATCCCAAAGTGGGTAAAAATGCCAAATCCAGGCTGAACATCTGGCTGACTATGCAACAAAGTATAATAACTAAAAAGCCAACCAACTACAAAGTGGTTGCGATGGTATCATTAGAGATCTGTTTATTTTTATGAGGGGAATCTTGATTTTTTTATCGTATCAGTGGACACCACTAAATCAAAGCAAAAAAAAAGAGTCTTCTGTCATGTGAAGGCCAAAAAAAACCTTACTAATACATAGACAGTGAGCATTTAATGTGCTATTAATATCTTTTCTTCTGCAATAATCAGACACGATTCTCCCTCTGGAAACTAAGGTCAAGAAGTAATGTAAGGGGACAAGAAAGAACCCCTTCCTGGTGCTTTGATATTACCACAGGGCTTGATCTGGAGTAATAGATACTACAAAGTGTGAAAAAGTATTTCTGGCCAATAGAGGATCCTTCCCCAATCCTCCATCTCCCATTTTTCTACACAACAAAAGAGATGACAAGCATACTTAACACCTGACAGCTTAATCTATCGTTCCCTAAGGCAAACCAAACGTAAAATAAATGAGGACATACCTATTGCATTAATATTTTTCATGAGCAACTCTCTTTGTCAAAATGGTGATGAGCTGAACCTCCAGATAGGTATTTAGCCTCCAGAATGTATAATGTTCATTTCTGAATCATATTCTTTCTATAGAACTATTTCTTATGTCATGTTTGATGGCAGTGATGCATGATCTGCTTCTGTGGCTGTGAGTCCAACTTTTAACAGGCTGAATCTCCTTCCACTTAAAATTTTTCTGAGTCACATTTCAGCTTCAGTCACTATTATTTTTATAAGAAGTGGTTCATTTGGCTAGAAAATAGATATATTCTTGGAATGGTTGTAATGCTCTTTTTCCTAAAATGAACAAACAAAATAGGAATTAGTAATTTCACATGATACTCAAGTACTGGACTAGTAAATCAATAGTGCTGCCATCTGTTTCTAAATGACTATAGAGATTTATGAAGTTGATGAGTTTTTGTTGTCTCTCTCTTGTGCCAAGGCATACTTGACCTTTCTTACTAGCCAAGAGTTTTTCAGATAACTAGCAACCAAACTAGCAGCCAGATTCAAATTATCAGATGCTTGGAGAATTCCTGGTTCCTGGTCTTCTTGCCATATTCAGATTATTATTCCCACAGATAAGTTGTGATTGATTGGTGACCTCTATGAGTGTAAGCATTGGCAATCACAGATCGGACAGCCACTTCAGTCATAATTTGCTTTTGCAGACATGTGTGAATATTTACAGATGCTTTATAGAGCTCCATAAAATGTCAACAGATGATGGATATTTTGCTCAGTTAAATAGAACTGGGGTCAAGCCTGTTCTATGAAAAATCTCAACTTTTGTACTGATTGAGTTGTACAGTACAATACAGCTGACTCAAATGTCCTATTATTTCTTCTCTCAACTTCCTTCTTTGGTGGCTAGACAAAACTACCAAATAACAAATACAGGGGAAAAAATCCACCATCCTTAAATTAATGAAGTTTCTGGATTCTCCTTCAGCAATAGCAAGTAAGCTGCTACGATGCAGGAAATAGGCACATAGTAGAATTATCTAATTATCTAACCACAATGAAATTGATGCTGTTCACTAGGCAGCATAGTAAGAAGGGTTACCCTTCATGGTTCTTTCACTTGAAGACTTTGTACCGGTTTGAAAGAAGCTTTGGATTTGGAAATCTGAGCTGAATTATTTCTTGTTCAACTGTGGTTTAAGTGAAACCACCAAGAAGCTTGCTTTTTAAAGAAGAAAAAAGATGGTGGGACACTATAGTTCATTTCCCAACTGGAAAAAAATACTTACTCCACTCCTCTCCCAAATCCTGTGTTCCATATCCTGCAAAACAAGTGGATTGAAATGCCCAGGCTCTTTGAGTAGTAAGTTATTTTTCCCTTTTCCATTTTGGATAGGATAGAGTGGAAAGGACCTTGCTTACTCTAGGGTCAGAAGCAGCTTAGAGGAAGTCTGTGACCTGTACATAATTCTCAGTATTATGTATTGCTTTCAAACTGCTCCAGGGAGTTTGGGAAATGAAAAACAATGGCAGTCTGAAACTGCCTAAGCATGGTCCTATTTATATCAGGGAGAACCTCCTTTCTCCCAAAAAGTATTGTTACTGCCATTAATGATGGGCACTGATTTAAAAACTGGGCCAGCAAGTCTATAACACAAATCTCCCCCCAGAGTGTTAATTAGGTTTATGATGATTTTGCGATTGAAAGTGTAAATCTTCCAACAGAGATCTGTGAGAGATCTATGATTTGTGAAGCAGAGTCACATGTTCCTCCTTGAGTGCTCTTCCTCAAAATCATTCAGCAGATACTAGATGCCAGTGAGAATCTTCTACTTGATTTCTCATTTATTATACACAATGCATTGATTTTTTATGGAAAGGTGGAGAAGGCTGGTTTAGTTATCCTGGACTATTATTCTCTTCAACCTCTACATATGGAAGACATCTGGAAGGATTTTAGCACAAGCTGTATGAAAAGTCTCAGAGCTACCCCATAGAATTCATTCTGTAGGAAAGGCAAACTTATCTCAAATTCTAAGAACGAGATGGAGAGAAAGAGGGCTGGAAAATTAAGGGCTCCCTCTGTGAAGCACCATCAACTTTGGTCACAGCAGTACAGTTAATGTGACAGAAGGTTTTGAACATAAAAGTCAAGATGACAGAAGCTTTAAAGTCTAGCACTTCACATAACAGAAGGTTTTAAAGAGACTTCTAACAAGTCATGATGGATGATGCAGAAATAGAAGATGATCATGCAAGTCAATGTGCCCAGAGAGATTACAAACAGATGAGGATCTGGAAGATAGCACTTAGCAATAGCACTTAGACTTATATACCACTTCACAGCCCTCTTTAAGTGGTTTTACAGAGTCAGCATATTGCCCCCCAATAATCTGGGTCCTCATTTTAGGGACCTCGGGAGGATGGAAGGCTGAGTCAACCTTGAGCCAGTAAGACTCGAACATTCTAACCACTGCGCCACTACAGATCAAGATGGAGAATGATTAGATATAGAGAAAAACAAGAAGATCCTAAAAGACAGATACCATTAGGATCAAGAATTTGAGGATTGTAGCTTTGTAATGAGACATGGAGAGAGATATTACAATATCTCAAACTGTCAATAATTTCAGCTTTTGGTGTGGAGGCCAAATATTGGAATCTTCATAATAAAGTCCAATTAAACCCATTCCTTCTTCAGCTGCTCTCAAAGGAGAAATAGGGATCTAAAAAGATATTTCTGATAAAAAAAAAAGCTATATATATCTTGCCGTATCCATCCCCAACCTGGAGTGTTTCAGATGTGTTGGATTTTAGCTTCTATAATGCCCACACAAGTATAGTCATTGGTCATATCAATCAGCAGTTGAAATGTAAAACACTAATATATAGGCATACCTGAGCTGAATTATTGTTAGACAATTGATTGGTGCAATGCAAACTATTTGAAAAAAGTGCATCATAGGCCAAATAAAGTGCCTTTCTTGGAATCATTTAAGCAGCTGCATCTTTTGTAAGGCTCATGAAGCTGTTTTCCAGGGAATTGAATTGGCTGTATGTAGCCAAGAGCTTTAAAAATGGTCCCATTGACTTGGAAGAAGACTTGCCTGCAAGAGAGATGTTTTATCCATTAACCATCTTCATTACCTTGCTCTTCTGGATGACTTGCACAGCCTACAACTTGTGTTATTGCAATGCTATGAAAAAGGAAAAGTCGAAAGTAACATGCTATTGATACTTGAACATTCTAAATTATGTCTCAGTAAGCTATTTCCTGAGAAGGTGTGGCATGGTTCCTTAAAACATAAACATAAATTGTGTGTTATATTAGGAAAAGAAAAACGTATGGTGAAAGCTCAGGAACTTATTTGGTAACTTTACTATTTGGGTAACAGGAATGGAAGATTTGCAAATAAATCTGCAACCACATTCCCAAAAGTGACTAATGCTCCCATAAAGAGTTTCTTACAATATGCATATACACACACAAACATACACAAAGAAGGGGAGCTTTCTGACTTACTCAGGGTACTTCAATGTCATTTTCAACGGATGACAAGATCAAACATTCAGATTCACTACATCTCAGTAATACATAGGAACTTTGTGGTCAATACTGATCAAAAACAACCATTGAGACAGGGCTCATCCCTTGCTGTTACAAGTCAAATCTCCTGAGGAAAGTAAAACAAATTGATTATAGACTTCCTCAAGAGTGTTAAAGAGTTGGACACAGAGGAAATATTGAAGGATAAAGACCATGCTTTGTCTATTGTTGTGGGAAAGAATTTAAAGAGACTCTAGTTTTCTGGTGAGGAGGGGGAAGGATGTAGAGAAAAGGTGCAGAGTTATTTAAATCTGCTTATGTATTATGAGGTCTTCTGTATCAATCAGTATAGTTCAGTTGTCTAATCTGGGTGCTAATATGTTTGAAGTAAAGCTTAGTTCTGAGTGACCTTGGACCAGTCACTCTCTTTCAGTAGTAGGAAGGAGGCAGCAATGACAAATCACTTCTGAAATCTTGCCATGAAAACTGCAGGGACTTCTCCAGGCAGCGGCCGGGAGTTGACATTGAAGGCACACAGAAACACACAGATATGTACTAATACATATAACATGGAATTAAATATCTGCAATTCTCTTATGGGTTGATAGAATTAGAGAATTAGGGGAATGCATTCTCTAGATCAGGGGTAGGTAACCTTGGCTCTTTTATGACTCGTGGATTTCAACTCCCAGAATTCCTGAGCCGGCTGGCTCAAGAATTCTGGGAGTTGAAGTCCACGAGTCATAAAAGAGCCAAGGTTGCTTACCCCTGATCTAGATTAACGATCAAGTTATTATGCATGATTCAAGCAAAACAAGGGATGGGGTCGGGAAGGTCTGCATTAGTACTGCTGAAATTCCCTCAAAACCTGGTAGGATCTGGCATCAGAAATTATGTCACAAACGATGCCAGACCTGGGAGCCTAAGTGTTCCCTTTAATACAATTGCTGCAGAATTTCTCTTTCCTTTTTGCAGAGCGAGAGAAAACGGCCGCCAGTTATGCAGAGTGTCGTTTACTCAGCATGGAAATTAGACAAAAGGTCAGAAATTCAAGCAGGTTGGAATCCTAGCAGATTTCATTTACAGATTAAACAATGAGGCACACTGGAGCTGAACTGGTGTAGCAGGCAAATATAGCAGCAGGAATGTTGAGTGAAGAGATTTGGGAAGCCTAAAACATCCACACTTACATGATAATATACTAATTGGTTGGACAATAAGCAATGATGTCTTTTTTCATGTGATTTGTTCAGGGTTCCTTGAAATGCTACAAGGTCTTTCTTAACCCAGAAGTCTTAGCATGTCATGCTCACAATTGTTTTTTGTACATAATTATTATTAGAAGTTTTTAAACAAGAAGATAAAAACCAATATAAATTAAGAAAAAAATAAAAAGAAATAAATTAAAGAAAAAGTAAAAAGTGCAAGAAAAAAATGGAGTAAAATAGAGAAGTAAGGAAAAAAACGATATAGTAGCAGTGAATTCTTACCAATTAGTAGTACATTATATAGCTACGGGCAAATTTTTCAGACTGAAAGTCTGAAAATAGTCTTTGAGTGATATGGAAAAAAATCTGAAAAATATCTGAAAAATAAGTGGATACAAGATAAAAGATAAATTTAATATTATTTCATTATTAATGTAAAACTAAATATCGCCAATGTGATTCTTCTTCAAGCCAGTATTTCATAATAACATATATTGTTTGCCTCCTTAAACTTATATCTTCTGGTACGTTTTGGTAGACTTTCTGGTAGTCAGAGAATTAAAAAAAAATAGCCTCTTTTATTCTCTGATTGTGTTGCTAATTCATCCTTTTAAATGATGGCACCAACTTGCTTCATTTCTAATACAAGCTAATGCACAATGTGCTCTCTGTGCAGAACAAAAAAGTCAAAATAAGATTAAACAGGCCTAATCCTAATTAATTATCCAAAGGATTGCTATGTTACTGATGCTCATGGATTGAATAACTGTACTGTGTAATGCTGCTCTGTTCCTATGTGTGTATGATTGCATGTTTCTGTGTAACATACCAGCAAATCTACCAAGATTATATTGTATTTGGCCTCTTCTGTGAAGGGCAACTTGCTGATGGAGGCTAGAGCTAATCAAGATGTTAATAGAAAGCTTTCTAGATCAAGAACCAGAAGAAGCATCAAGCGACAGTTCCTAAAAGGCAGGCGCAAGAAAATAACTATAACCTTTCTATCTACTTTCCAGAGCAGCAGCAGCATCATCAGCATCATCATCATCATCATCATCATCATCATCATCATCATCATCATCATCATCATCATCATCATCATCATCAATTGCCTGCTCCTGCATTCCTCATCCATTTGACTATGGGTACAGCTGTCAATCGAAACAGTAAAGGAATTCATCTTCCTGGGTTCTAAAATCGACCAAAATGGTGACTGCAGCCCTGAGATCAGAAGGCATAAAGCACTTGGAAGAACTGCAATGTCCAGCATGAATAACATCTGGAAGAGTAAAGACATCAGCCTCACAGCCAAATGGTCATATCATGGGAGCTGATTCACTCAAATAATCAATCATGCTTGGGGTGATCAGTGGAAAAAGGAGGAGGGGCTGCCCTAGTACCCACTGGCTAGACACTCTAAACCAGGGGTAGTCAACCTTGGCTCTTTTATGACTCGTGGACTTCAACTCCCAGAATTCCTGAGCCAGCTTAGTCATAAAAGAACCAAGGTTGACTACCCCTGCTCTAAACAATGACACTGGGATGACCATAGTGGATCTGAAGGAGATGGTATGAGGCAGAGGGGGCATGGAGAGTGCTGATCCATAGAGTGGCCGAGAGTTGGACACAACTGAATGGCTGACAATGATGACAATGACAGCTGCCAACCCTGGAAGAAAAACCTGATCAGGAAACTACCTCTACAGGAAGTATCTACTTTATTGAAAGAGTCTCTAGTAACTACTCTTGCAAGCCTGCTGTGCTTTTATTTCCCTCCCTCTTATACCTCAGGGAGTCAGGGAGCAGCAACCCTCAGTCTCTTCCTAATATTATCTATTTTGTTCTATTCAATAAATACTTTTGGCCCGTTTTGGCTTCTGAATATTTCCCTCAAGCTGTGTCTATCTATAAGAGCATACCTTTAAGGCATAGACATCTAGGTATGAAACAGGATATATTTTATCCTGTAATGCAGAAGAGGATAACTATAGACATATGGAGATTGTATTTACCCAAGTAACCAAGGCTGTAATGTATAGCACAATGATGTGGTAATGTCATTAAAATGGGTGTGACCGGGACTTTTCTTTTTTTCATTGAAAAATCGGGTTTATTCTTCATAACTCAGCCTAAAAGAAAACTCATGTTATTTGTTTGTTTGTTTTTCCACTGAAAAAATGCAGGACCATCAATCCTCCTTTTCTTTGGTGGCTAAATGTGGTCCAGTGATTATAGCACCAGGCTAGAAACCAGGAGACTGTGAGTTCTAGTCCCACCTTAAGCATGAAAGCCAGCTAGGTAAACTTGAGCCAGTCACTCTCTCTCAGCCCAGCTTACCTCATAGAGTTTGCCATACGCTAAATAAATAAAGAAACCCCAGAGAGTTGTTGTTGTGGGAAAAACAGGAAGAGAAATGAATATTAAATAAATCTGTCACCCTGTGTTATTTATAAAAATAATAAAGGCAAGATATAACAAAATTAAATATGATTACATTTTATGCTTCAACTATTGAAGCCTCACAGCAATCTAGTATATATATTTATATATATTTAAAAAAAACTAAACCTAAAA
>NW_015386983.1:490015-499604 GCF_001527695.2 Protobothrops mucrosquamatus
CTCGGAGAAAAGGTGGCGGAACTCAAACCTGGCCACGCCCTCATCAAACCCTAGGACCGCCCCTTTAGAGAACAGGAATGCAAGTAAAATTTGGGAGGGGCTATTTCCGGTGTGGGAGGGGCTATTTCCGGTGCGGCCGGCCCGGAAAAAGGTGCCGGAACACGGTTCCGCCGCGTTCCGGCTGAAAAAAAGCCCTGCCTAAAATAGAATAGAAACTAAAACTAAAACTAAATAGAAATATTACAGCACACTTTTAACATTTACACTGTAATTCAATTCAATAAAAACATTGTTGGGGGATGGGGAATCTTAAACGCTTTCCAAATACCAACAAGGAAAGGAAATCAGTTCTCTCAACTAAACAGAAAGTTCATTACAGAGACAGAGAAAACTACAGAGAAAGCTTGACTCATAGAGCTGCTATCAAATTTGAGGAATATATGATTTTTGGAACACCAAATATCTGAAAAAAAGAAGGGCTACAAGAGATTTATAGCTTGTCTACTTCTACTGTCTGAGGTATTATATGGTCTTATTAGATACTGGGGGGAAAATTGGTGGAATATAATAGGTAGAAGAAACAGTTTGATTTATCTGGCGTAGTAATGTTATCATTAGGTATAATGGAATAAGGACTCATTTGGGCCTCTTCAACAACAAATTATGCAAAGGGCTGGACTGTTTTCTCTCATTAATATATTATATGCACTACAATTTTTTTTCTTTCTTGTGATTGGGCAGCATTTTCACTAGGATAGATCTTGCATTAACTATTCAAAAGAACCTAATTTTAGGGTTTGTACCCCAAAAACAAAATAATAAAGGAAAGAACCTTTACAAGACAAAATGTCAAGATAAAAAAAAGTAAAGAGATGTAAATTCAATTAGAAAAAGAATGAAAGAACAATGTCTTAGAAATGTAAACAACTGTTTACAAATGGAAATAAATGAGACAAGTTTCAAAAGTCAGCCAGATAAGAAATCTTAGTCTTCGGCATGTAAGCATCCATAATATTTTATATGTAATTGCCATTAAGATATCTTTCATATTTTTTAAAAAAAATGATGTCTCTGCCTGGGTGACATCATTCTTTTTAATTAAATAAGGGGATGGGCTTTGAATCCAAATATTCATATAACTCTTCAAAATAAAAACAAAGGCTGTTTAACTTCAAAAGCACAATGTTCAGTCCTTCTGCAAATGGGATCCTCTTTCAGTGTTTCAAGAGTTCATATAAATACCAATAAAGTTAGCAGAAAAGAAAAGAAAAGAATATTACCCTTGTGGAGATATAAAGCTTTTTTCGAAAGCTTATTGCTAATACTCCTTGAAACAACAGACACTGGAGGGGGGGGGGGGAAGAAAAGGAAAAAAAAAGTTTCCTTCTGATGTAATTGCTCTCTTCTTTCTTGAAACTCATTGCTATTTTTTTTAGCACTTAACTTTCAGAGTGCTATAAAGACATTTACTGAAGATGTGCAACACACTAACTCCTAATGTTGTTGAAATGGGAGAAGGAACTAGAGAAAGGTCTTGCCACTATTGCTTTGTTGCTGCTTACAGTTTTAGTTTTATTGTATTGCTATTCTGTACTGTGCTTTTAATATCCTGAAGGCTGCCTAGAAGCTCTGGAGCAAGGTGATTTAAAATATTACAAATATAAATAAGTTTTGTTTGTTTTTGTTTAACATATCATGCAGACCTGGGCATTCTGTTTTTTAAGCAATGATTTATGGGGCTACCATATCTGGTCTGCAAAACCCAGACAACCATAAGAGAGTAGCAAAGCAATATAAAAACGTCTAGTTCTTTGCCATCATCCAATGATTGTATGGTTTATTTTATAGCTCATATCTAGTTGCCCTAATGCAGTGTTTCTCAGCCACAGCAGCATTAAGATATATGGACTTCAACTCATGGCCGGCTGGGGAATTCTGGGAGTTGGAGTCCACATATCTTAAAGTTGCTGAGGTTGAGAAACACTGCCCTAATAGCTACAACTTCACATTTATTTATTAGATTTGTTAAAATAGCCCAACTCCGAAAAGATTCAGGGAGGCTCACAATATATCCAAAAGCACAACTTAAAACAATATAACTGCCCAGACTAAAACAACATCCCCATCAGTCAGAAAAAAGACTCAGCACGGGTTCTATAGACACCCTAACTGCTGGGAGCAGAGCCAGGTGTCAACTTTAAATTGAGCGTGGTTGCAACCATCTTTTTCCTTCTCGTTCCTAGTAGCCACATAGCACGGAGGGAGGGGATTTGCCAGGTGTTGCACTAGAAAAAACAGACTTTCTCTCTTGGACTTTCTCTCATGGGATTCAAGGTCATCAGCTGCTCCCGAGACTGCAGGCTGGGCATTTCATGAAAAGCCTGCCAACAAGCTGAGTGGGGATACCTAGCTGCTTGCATAGCTTTGGGGGTGGGATTTCTTTTAGTTTAAAGCCTTCCTGATGAGTTCGGCCAGTCTTTTTCTGAGTACATTTTCCCCTGTTTTCATGAGGTGCAGCCCATCATTTGCCAAGAGTCCTTCGCATAGGAAATGCAGTCCAAGATCCAGGAAACCAAAGTTTTCTTGGCAACACCAACCCTTTAGCCAATAGTTTAGAAACTATTCACCTGGCCTTTCCTACCTTATCCTACAAAATGGCAACCATTATTTAGAAATGGGATTCTGTCCACTTTTGTTTACAAAATCTTCTCCATTCTTGTGGAAAGTTAGCAAGTTTCAGACAAAAACCTCAATTTAGCCTTTTCTCAGGCAACTTAGCTTTGTACAAGGAGAATGTAGTCATTTGTTTTAAAATATATTCTGGTAATCAACACACTGTCAAACAACAATTGGTCCATTTTATCTCAAATTGTTAAGTAAGATTTTGCTTACCATCACAGTCTGCTGCAGTCCCCAGAATCTTGGGCATGTTACCATGTTGCTTCCAATATAGAAAGAAGCAATCTTGGATAAAATAGAATTTCCACTATAAGATTAATAAAAGCCTCAAGAAGTAACCTTTCCTCCAGGTGCCTATTAGCAAATATGAGATCTGTCCATTATTCACCCACTGACATAATAAATTAGATAACATCAAGTATTTAGCAGAGGTTCATATTATACATTTAAAATAATTTCACAAGAAAAGTGTTTAAAGTAGTATTTATTATAAAAACAGGACAGAAAGGTCATGAATATTCATTTTGGCCTTTTTGCTTTTGTCATTTTATGGTTGCTCTATGTATAAATGAACAGAAATAATAAAGTCCTTTTTTAATTGTACAGAAAGTCTGCTTTAATCTTATATTAATTAATCACAGACATAGTTTGAGCCAAAGTTTCAGTTCCAGATACAATTTTCAATGTCAAGAGTCAGGATGGGTGAAAAAACCAGGGTTGTGGTTCATTTGTTCAGTGACTTCCAACTTTTCATGATCTGATGGATGTCATTTTTCCAGGATAGTCTGTCAGTAATTGCTACTTTCGGTTCTTGTAAGCTCATGTTTGTGTCATCAGTGATCATGTCGTCCGTCAGCTCCTTTTCAACTGCCTTCAGTGTTTCCAAGGATCAGAGTCTGCTCCAATTTTCATATTAAGTGTTCAAAGCATTTAAACTTTAGTTTCATTATTAGCACTTCCAATGAACTGTCAAAACTAGCAATGATATTTGTGGTCCAACTATTTGCTCCACTCCAATAATTCAAAAGCATTATTTTGTCTTTCTCCAGTGGTTCTGATAGTCTAACTTCCACAGCTATACATTATATTTGGATACATTTGACAATAAATAGATAGAGCATTGAATTTTCATTTTGTCTGGCCATATCAGTAGCTGGACTGTCTTATGGTTTTAATTCAATCACGTTATAAGTGGAGCTATATTTGTCCTCTATTCATTGGATATGTCCTGATTTGGTGGGTTCATATGCCAGAATATGGAATGTTGGCATTGTCCAGGTTCCAAATACTCATTTAATTTCCTGAAAAAAATTGGGGTGGCATGACAATTCTTTTCCAGTGGAATGTATTTAGGTGGATTCCTTGTCTATCAATATCTACTAATTATGGGTGACAGTTCTGGGAATGCATATTCTCAGTAGTGTAGTCATGGTATTATTATGATGCATAAGCCCGTTCATCAGAAAGGTTTAATGACTAGTAATTTGATGGTAAATGTATAGCAACTAAATTTGCTGGCTCCATTGCCACGTCTGCACTATACCACTAGTCATGAAACAGCTGAATGAATTGCTTGGCATTAGGACTCAACTGGCTTTTTTGTTCTCATTCCAGAAAATTAGAAACAATCACCTCTTACAAGTTGGTACAAGCTGGCTTCAGCACACCAATGGTAATCACCCAGAAGAGTGATTTGTACATAATGGCAAATCAGGATAATTTAAGCCATGGTTTGATAGATAAAGTATCATGGCCTGGTTCAGATCTCACGATAAGCAAAAAACAAAATCATATATTCCAACATGATATGTTAATCTAATCATCAAGCACAAAGAAAGAAATAGGAGAAATTTTCCCACAGAGATTTTTTTCAACCAGGATACAGAACACCAAGGCCTCTGAAGAACAAAGGAGAACATTTACAATATCTGAACTCTGTTTTAAAATACCAGCTAGAGAAATTCTGAAATGTCTTCATAGTACTTTTCAATGAGGTAATAACACACATTGCAAAAGAATAAAAAGTCCTAGGAAATTAAAGGATGTATTTCAGTTGAAAGCAGAATTAGTTTCAATGTCCCTATATAACCTCTCTGTTAATAAAACTCATGTGCCAAATAAACTTTGGTGTATAAAGGTCTGATGCTTGTGCTTGGGGAATATTTCCCATGCCATAAAATTAATGGAATTATACAACAGATATCATAGCCAAGTTATAGTGACAGAATAAGTACATTTCCAATAGGGCCTGATAAATTTAACTAATAAATAGATACTATTTCCTTCTCCTCTCATAATTAGAAACATTTATGCCTGGTTAAGGAATCACAGCTTAGAAATACCTTTACAAACATGATTCTTATAGATTTTGTAATACAGATGAATAATATACATTTGGTTTGAGAAAAGTGGGGTATTCTAAATGGTGCTTCTATGCAGTATATAAAAACAGAACAGTTCTGAAATAAGGTTGATAATAAGGATGTTTTAAGCCATCAAGGATTATAAGATTTCCCTGAACAATATCTATGTGCTAAGAAGCAATAAAATGTCCACTCTACCCTTCCTCTCTGCTGATAATTATCTGTCATATATTGTCTTGAGTTACCAGATTTCCATGGGATGGAAATAATAATTAGACCTAGAGAAAAAATATTTTTGCTGATTGTCTATTCCTATTCCATTGTAGGTTAAGGGGATAATTCTGAATTGCTGTTCTATATTTTCTTTCTTTTTCTTTTTCTTTTTTTGGTGGGGACTTGGGACAGATATATAGAGATTGATAGACAGATACATATCTGAATTAATGCTATTAGTAGTTTAAACCTACAGCATATACTTCCCTAGGGATTCCCACTTTTAATAACCTGCAGTATAATAGATAAAGCAGAGGACAGTAATCATTACTAAAATTGATTTTCTGGCAGAATTAGACATCACCTCTAGCAATCAATAATCATTTTAAGCTAACAGGGTGATTAAATGACCTTTTTCAAAATTTTCCTTCACATCAAGTTGCTTTTTATCTTGATTTACAGCTGTACCACTAGAACAAAGATAAATAGAGTGCTTGAAAACTTGCGAGGGCTTATACCAAGGCACTAACCATAGGGAGAATAACAGCATTCTACACTTTAATCAAACCTACCCTGATTTCAAGACTCTTCCAGTTTTGTTTCTGTGTGCCAAATCCTCCAGTTGAAATGCACTGTGGATTATTCACATTACCCATTTACAAACCTTCAGTTTTTACCTTTGAAGAGGTAGGTTTTCAAATTGGAAAATAGGCAATACTCAATCAATCTCACCAGCTCTCATTACAATTTCTTTTATTTGATAATGTCATTCTATATTATCCTTCAAGGCAAAGGTTTAGCAGCTAGTACAAATGGTTAATAAACCAAGATGTGAAACCAACCAGGTCCACATGTCACACATGGTTTGCTTTAACCTTTATTTGACGATAAAATTACAGACATCTGGTTCCTGGTTACAATACCCCAATTATACAACATTTTATGAAAGAAATAATGACTTATTTTAAACAACAACTGAAGATATTGCAAGCATACCCAGAATAACAATTGATCTGGGAGTAGATTGTTTTTTAAAACAAATGTTGTTTAATATCCAATTACCTTGGAACTAGAACTTTAGGTGCTTTAGAGCAAGCCAATTTCTCACATTAGGCTCACGTACAAAATTGTATTTTTCTTTAAAAATGTATCCAAATTTCTTCCCTTGCATTCAGAACATGGAAAGATTGTGAGTTTGCTTTTCATCGCTCCCAACTATCCTCATTTAGATGGGACTACTGTAATTTGTGGCAGGAAGACACTGTGCTCAAAAAAAGATGTCCTGGTGAAGTGTTTGGTCCCAACAGGCTGCTATAGAAGACATGGCCTTGTAAGAGAAGAATGTCCAAACCAAAATATATATCCCTCTGCCTGGAAATAATGGGCCAGTTGCAAAACAACGAGGAAGATCACTGGGAAGAGGTGAGATGGTGGGAGATGGTTTTGAGCAGCAGGAGTGATTACAACTAAATCTAAATCTCACAACAGAATAACAAAGTTGGAAGGGACCATGGAGGTCTTTTAGTCCAACCCCCTGCTCAGGCGGGAAACCTTATACCATTTCAGACAAATGGCTGTCCAGTTTCTTCTTAAAAACTTCCAGTGTTGGAGCATTCACAGCTTCTGGAGGCAGGTTGTTCCACTGGTTAATTGTTCTAACTTTCAGGAAAGTTCTCCTTAATTCTAAGTTGCTTCTGTCCTTGATTAGTTTCCATCCGTTGCTGCTTGTCCTGCCTTCAGGTGCTTCGGAGAATAGCTTGACTCCCTTTTCTTTGTGGCAACCCCTGAGATATTGGAACACTGCTATCATGTCACCCCTCGTCCTTCTCTTCATTAGACTAGACATTCCCAATTCCAGCAATCACTCTTTATGTGTTTTAGCTTCCAGTCCCCTAACTATCTTTGTTGCTCTTCTCTGTACTCTTTCTAGAGTCTCAACATCTTTTTACATTGTGGCAACCAAAGCTGTATGCAGTATAAGGCTCCCTGCAATTCAGGGTTAGATCCGAATAAGTCTGGGGAGCGAGGAAGAACTATTTTCCTCCCAACTATATATTACTTTCAAAAGTTATTTATTACTGCAGATCATAGCTGTTCTATTAATCAGATTTCCGTCCTTTACCAAAAAAAAACCCCCAACAAAAACCAAAACAAAACCTCTAGTATTCCATTTCAAGGTTATTCTGAAAGAGCACAACTTTATTTTCAAAAGTTTATTGTTGCCCTTTGCCCCAAAAGAAACCTAAGCAAAAATCTAGTGAGACTACATTCAGTTTTTCATAATTTGCAGTGGGCAAAGGATTTTAGAGCCCAAAGGAGAAAAGGAAATATATATGCCTTTCACACCATAATGAAACCATGCCCTTATTTCTGATTTTGACATGTTGGCAGATACTCTATTCTCATAATGGTAAGTGAAAGGAAACTAAATTAATCTCTAACTCTGCCAGGCAACAGGGACACCAAACAGAAAAAGTTGTAATTTTCTGTGGGCTTTATCTTCCTTGCTCTAAGAGGGCTCCTGCAAACACATTCCTTACTTAAGGGTTGGAGACAGAGGCACAAGTTGACATCTCTGGGCCCCAGTGCAAACTTGTGAAATATCTTGAAATCCCAATATTAGTCATCAGAGCTATGAGCTACATCTGAGGGAATCAGGCTGCTTTGATATCTGTGGGCTGTCAAACAAAGCCAGGAACCAGCAGCTTAGGATGTTCTCTGAGGAGCGGAGAAGTGTCAGCAGGTTGTAGTCAGAATGAGGTTACAGAGTTGGGCTTTAAATATGGCCACTAACATGGCAACAAACAGCTGTCAGAAATTTTTGTTTATTTGTTTGGTGGTTTGTCTTGGCTGCCCTCTCCTGGTTGCCTCAGTCAACACACATTCACTTTCAGCCTGCCTCCTATTGCCCCCGCCCATCATGCCATGATCCTTTCTGGTCATGAACTTAGTCTTGAGACAGACCAAAACAAGGTTTGTTTTTTGTAAAGACAAAAGTGTTGTGAGGAGCTGCAACCTTTCCCTTAAATTCTGTTTATGGCACCAACTGAACAAACAATAGTCCTGTCCCTATAAACCGAGTTCTATCTGAATTTGATACACGATTTCACCATCTATTCGTATAATTGTAATTCTGTGAATGCCAGCATTTCGTTCTCTTTGACTCCAAGAGTCCAGGAAAATGATGAGACTTCACTCTGATAAGCAAAAACGGTTCCATGCTGAACAAGAACTGCTTCTGATGAAAAGACCCACCATCCTGATAGCTGCTGTTATATTTCCCATGATTAATGAGCAAATACACCATTAAATGCAGGGACGTAATTGCCAAGATGAAAAAAAAGCACAAGAAAGTCACACTGAGAACAAAATAATTCCACACAGATTGAGAACTATGTAAATGGAATAGGACTCTCCATTTCAGAATTTTTTCTCCAAGATGGAAAATCTGAATATACACATGTACATATAAAAATATAGGAAGAAAAAAACCCCTGTGCAACATTCAGCTTCTCTATTTTGCCCATAGTAAAATTAATCCAGGGGAACTCCTCAATACAGTTGTGTGTGTTCCAAAGTCGTTTGTTTTCAACTTTATTTTTAAATCCTCAGCAAATATTGATCAGTCCTCAATTAATAGGTTATTAATTTAGGGAAAAAGACATACATACGTGTTTCTGTAAGATTTTTGTTTTGTTTGCTTTTTGTTTTGTTACCAGTTAAATATATTACATCACCTTTTGAGATGGGAAAGAAAAACAAAATGACTAACTTTGATTCAAAAGGCTGCATAATTTGGAATAATCTCTCTTGGTATTGTATGGAGCTACACCACATCGAAATACTTTCTCTCCATAAAGTTAAATAAACAGATCCAAGCCTACAGTGGTAATGATCAAGTTCTGCTTTAATTTATTTTTATTTATTTATTTTATTAAATTTATATCCCGCCCTTCTCCTTGCGGACTCAGGGCGGCTAACAATCAGATAAAATACATAAATAACATTACAATTTAAAATTAATTAAAAAGGAAATATTTAAATTTAATCTAATTAAAATATAATTAAAACCCCTCTAAATGTTTCCCCTAGGCCAGTCCCGCAAGCTGGAACAACCATGTCTTAAGGGCGCGGTGGAAGGAAGGGAGATCAGGGATCACCCTGATCTCTGGGGGCAGTTCATTCCAGAGGGTGGGAGCTCCCACAGAGAAGGCCCTCCCCCTTGGGGTCGCCAGCTGGCACTGTCTGGCTGACGGCACCCTGAGGAGACCCACTCTGTGGGAGCGTACAGGTCGATGGGGGGTAATCTGCGGCAGGAGGCGGTCTCGAAGGTA
>NW_015386983.1:501439-534224 GCF_001527695.2 Protobothrops mucrosquamatus
CCCTCCAGAGATCATTCACCAACGTGACCAATGCCGTTTCCGTGCTGTATCCCGGCCTGAAGCCCGACTGGAGAGGGTCTAGATAGACTGTTTCCTCCAGGTGCCGAGGAAACTGCTGTGCAACCACACTCTCAACAACCTTCGCCACAAAGCGCAGGTTGGAGACTGGGCGATAATTAGCCAATACATCTGGATCCAGAGAGGGCTTCTTAATTTATGATAATTAATCTAAAATAGGATTACTATGTCTTAAACAGCAAAAAACAAGATGTAAATGGCAGCAAATATCAATAGACACTGCTTCCCTTTGTGTGCCACCTAGTGGTCATCTAGATCTTTGCAGCCCAGTTCCAGTAGCTTTAACTAAAAGGGAAATGTTAATTAGATGTAGAATTAAGCATCCAAGTATAATTTATGCACCTTTAGACTTAGCAAAACTAATATATACTGCAATGTTCCTGGAGTCCTAGACAGGTTGTTAATGTAGAGATGGAGGGAAAATAATGTATTTCTATAATTACATTTCTAAATCATATTCAGTCCTTATAAATTAAGTATAAATAAGATGAACTATAATAAATTAAGTTTTATAAGGTGGCGCACAAACTAGTTATTAACGGTTGATGATGTTGATGACAATTACACTTAAATGATACAGCCGTATTAAATCCATAAATAAAGTTAGACATAATAAGTCAGTTTCAAAATTATGAATGGTTGAGGAGCTCCATCCTCCTATGGACTTTGGCAGAAGATGGCTAATTCAAACTGCATTAGGAAAAATCCAAGCAAATTCTGTAGCAAAATTAAAGTCACCTGGCAACAAACAAAATGAAACCAAAGGGCAGAAGATACACCTTAAGAGTAAGGAGCAGTAGAAAGCATTACACCAATTTAAAAGAAAGAATAAAATCAGCTAAACTAAAACCATAATACAACCACAAAACAGTTTTCAAAGCTCAGGAAAAAAAAATGAGTTTCACTTTGTATCAAAGCAATATTAAGATAACTTCTTGAGGGTGTAGGTCAGTGGTAGGCAACCTTGGCTCTTTTATGACTCGTGGACTTCAACTCCCAGAATTCCTGAGCCAGCATGGCTGGCTCAGGAATTCTGGGAGTTGAAGTCCACGAGTCATAAAAGAGCCAAGGTTGCCTACCCCTGGTGTAGGTGAACCACAACTATTCAATCCCCCTGAGAAGGATCTTTGACAGCTCTATCTGTTGTCTTGTTTTCCAGGCTCACACACAGAAGCTGTCAACTTTTTAAGTTCTATTCATACCAGGATCAGGAGTTTTAGCATTTGCTTAGCTTTCCATCAGAAGTCAATGAGAACTTCTAGTGTTGTACTTTTTAAAATCATCTGTCCTTTTAATTTACTGCTTTTCACTGGAGAATCACTGAGTGGTTTTCCAATATTTTTTTTTAAATGAAGCAAACACAGAAATACAAAGTACTGAACCCAATTATATAAATCTTGCATATTTAAAATCAGCAACAGCCAGTACAAAGTTCAGACCTGCTGAGAACTATGAATGAACGCCGAATGTGGCTTGTTGGCCATCTCTTACATGTGCCTAAAGACTGGCATCCCAAAAATTGCACTACATTGGATACATCCTGGAGGAAATCAAGTAATATTAATGAGGACAGCCTTGGAAAACTTGGCCTCCGACACTTAAAGAAGATCTTAAGGTTATTAACATCCCTTGAGACAATGCCAAAAATGCTGCAAATGATCGAAACTGCTAGAAGACACTTGCTGCCCAATGTGCTCTTCATGGGATCTAATGATAATGATGGTAAACATCATAAGGATTCCAAAGCCTGTATTAAGACATTCTTGTTAAGAAGTCTGACTATGCTTGCCACATGTTTAAAGATAAGGAATTACTTGATAAGGATGTCACAATTGGGAAGCTTTATCAAAAGTCTGACCAACTCCCAATAATCTCTACCCACACTGGCACCAAACAGCACCAGTTCAATTGGAGCAACACAAAAATCATCAGCCACGCTACCACCCACCACGCTTGTGAGTTTCATCAACAGACACATCGACCTACAACTAGCCTATGAGCCCCCTCAGGATCCAAATCAACTTCACAGCCAACCAGAGACAGCACCGACCCTCAACCAACCCACACAAGCCCCCCTCCCACCAGCAGTTCACCTCCCAATGACCCTGACCTGAAGTAACCTCCCCATCAGAAGACCCATCACAAGACTTACTGATGACTCACACCTGGCCTACCACAAAACCCACCACAGACCCTCACTGGACATACCCACACCTGAAGCCCTTATAAACAGAACACTGACACTGACATCCCCTAAATTCTGCTGAAGATGTTACCTAGCCTGGTAATAAAATGTTCAGAAAGCAACCCACAAGCTCGGAGAATGAACCTTCACCCTAAACTCCCAAGTGTCCATAGTGTCCTAAATGTACAACGATTCCAGTACCCTGGCCATTTCAGGATCTCTGTCACAATAAGAGACAATCAGTTTGATGTAATGGTTTAAGACACAGGCTAGAAAATGGGATTGTGTGTTCTATTCCTGCCTTAGCTATGGAACCAGCTGGGTGACCTGAGGTCATTCACTCACTTTCAGGGAGAAGGCAAAAATGTTGCCAAGAAAATGGAAGGGATTTGTCCAGACTGTCATCAGGAGGCACTAAAGACTTCCATGGCACATGCACGCACACAGGCACATGTTAACAGTAAGCAGATTCCAAAGTGAATGTATCAATCTTACAGGTAATGAACGATATGTTTAATAACACTCCCAGCACTGCACATAACCAAAGCAGTGACACCAAGTGAAATCTCCAAACTGACAATACCGCCTTAGCAGGCCCCACAGTAAACTTAAATTGGCTCCAGGCACTATCTGGTGCTTCCACCATCTCAGGTGGATTCTAAAGCAAACAGTATGCCCCAAATCTCAAACCCTAGCCCTACACTTTATGGAACGGACATACAATTTATCCAAACATCCTATTAACATTACTAATATATTGTTGTTTTTNAGCTACATCTGAGGGAATCAGGCTGCTTTGATATCTGTGGGCTGTCAAACAAAGCCAGGAACCAGCAGCTTAGGATGTTCTCTGAGGAGCGGAGAAGTGTCAGCAGGTTGTAGTCAGAATGAGGTTACAGAGTTGGGCTTTAAATATGGCCACTAACATGGCAACAAACAGCTGTCAGAAATTTTTGTTTATTTGTTTGCTGGTTTGTCTTGGCTGCCCTCTCCTGGTTGCCTCAGTCAACACACATTCAGTTTCAGCCTGCCTCCTATTGCCCCCGCCCATCATGCCATGATCCTTTCTGGTCATGAACTTAGTCTTGAGACAGACCAAAACAAGGTTTGTTTTTTGTAAAGACAAAAGTGTTGTGAGGAGCTGCAACCTTTCCCTTAAATTCTGTTTATGGCACCAACTGAACGGACAATAGTCCTGTCCCTATAAACCGAGTTCTATCTGAATTTGATTCATGATTTCACCATCTATTCGTATAATTGTAATTCTGTGAATGCCAGCATTTCGTTCTCTTTGACTCCAAGAGTCCAGGAAAATGATGAGACTTCACTCTGATAAGCAAAAACGGTTCCATGCTGAACAAGAACTGCTTCTGATGAAAAGACCCACCATCCTGATAGCTGCTGTTATATTTCCCATGATTAATGAGCAAATACACCATTAAATGCAGGGACGTAATTGCCAAGATAAAAAAAAGCACAAGAAAGTCACACTGAGAACAAAATAATTCCACACAGATTCAGAACTATGTAAATGGAATAGGACTCTCGATTTAAGATTTTTTTCTCCAAGATAGAAAATCTGAATATACACATGTACATATAAAAATATAGGAAGAAAAAAAACCCTGTGCAACATTCAGCATTTCTATTTTGCCCATGGTAAAATTAATCCAGGGGAACTCCTCAATAAAGTTGTGTGTGTTCCAAAGTCGTTTGTTTTTAACTTTATTTTTAAATCCTCAGCAAATATTGATCAGTCCTCAATTAATAGGTTATTAATTTAGGGAAAAAGACATACATACGTGTTTCTGTAAGATTTTTGTTTTGTTTTGCTTTTTGTTTTGCTACCAGTTAAATATATTACATCACCTTTTGAGAAGGGAAAGCAAAACAAAATGACTAACTTTGATTCAAAAGGCTGCATAATTTGGAATAATCTCTCTTGGTATTGTATGGAGCTACACCACAGCGAAATATTTTCTCTCCATAAAGTTAAATAAACAGATCCAAGCGTACAGTGGTAATGATCAAGTTCTGCTTTAATTTATGATAATTAATCTAAAATAGGATTACTGTCTTAAACAGCAAAAAACAAGATGTAAATGGCAGCAAATATCAATGGACACTGCTTCCCTTTGTGTGCCACCTAGTGGTCATCTAGATCTTTGCAGCCCAGTTCCAGTAGCTTTAACTAAAAGGGAAATGTTAATTAGATGTAGAATTAAGCATCCAAGTATAATTTATGCACCTTTAGACTTAGCAAAACTAATATATACTGCAATGTTCCTGGAGTCCTAGACAGGTTGTTAATGTAGAGATGGAGGGAAAATAATGTATTTCTATAATTACATTTCTAAATCATATCCAGTCCTTATAAATTAGGTATAAATAAGATGAACTATAATAAATTAAGTTTTATAAGGTGGTGCACAAACTAGTTATTAACAGTTGATGATGTTGATGACAATTACACTTAAATGATACAGCCGTATTAAATCCATGAATAAAGTTAGACATAATAAGTCAGTTTCAAAATTATGAGTGGTTGAGGAGCTCCATCCTCCTATGGACTTTGGCAGAAGAGGTAATAAAGATGGCTAATTCAAACTGCATTAGGAAAAATCCAAGCAAATTCTGTAGCAAAATTAAAGTCACCTGGCAACAAACAAAATGAAACCAAAGGGCAGAAGATACACCTTAAGAGTAAAGAGCAGTAGAAAGCATTACACCAATTTAAAAGAAAGAATAAAATCCACTAAACTAAAATCATAATACAACCACAAAACAGTTTTCAAAGCCCAGGAAAAAAAATTGAGTTTCACTTTGTATCAAAGCAATATTAAGATAACTTCTTGAGGGTGTAGGTGAACCACAACTATTCAGTCCCCCTGAGAAGGATCTTTGACAGCTCTATCTGTTGTCTTGTTTTCCAGGCTCACACACAGAAGCTGTCAACTTTTTAAGTTCTATTCGTACCAGGATCAGGTGTTTTAGCATTTGCTTAGCTTTAGCATTTGCTTAGCTTTCTAGTGTTGTACTTTTTAAAATCATCTGTCCTTTTAATTTACTGCTTTTCACTGGAGAATCACTGAGTGGTTTTCCAATATTTTTTTTTAAAATGAAGCAAACACATAAATACAAAGTACTGAACCCAATTATACAAATCTTGCATATTTAAAATCAGCAACAGCCAGTACAAAGTTCAGACCTGCTGAGAACTGTGAATGAATGCCGAATGTGGCTTGTTGGCCATCTCTTACATGTGCCTAAAGACTGGCATCCCAAAAATTGCACTACATTGGATACATCCTGGAGGAAATCAAGTAATATTAATGAGGACAGCCTCGGAAAACCTGGCCTCCGACACTTAAAGAAGATCTTAAGGTTATTAACATCCCTTGAGACAATGCCAAAAATGCTGCAAATGATTGAAACTGCTAGAAGACACTTGCTGCCCAATGTGCTCTTCATGGGATCTAATGATAATGATGGTAAACATCATAAGGATTCCAAAGCCTGTATTAAGACATTCTTGTTAAGAAGTCTGACTATGCTTGCCACATGTTTAAAGATAAGGAATTACTTGATAAGGATGTCACAATTGGGAAGCTTTATCAAAAGTCTTACCAACTCCCAATAATCTCTACCCACACTGGCACCAAACAGCACCAGTTCAATTGGAGCAACACAAAAATCATCAGCCACGCTACCACCCACCACGCTTGTGAGTTTCATCAACAGACACATCGACCTACAACTAGCCTATGAGCTCCCTCAGGATCCAAATCAACTTCACAGCCAACCAGAGACAGCACCGACCCTCAACCAACCCACACAAGCCCCCCTCCCACCAGCAGTTCACCTCCCAATGACCCTGACCTGAAGTAACCTCCCCATCAGAAGACCCATCACAAGACTTACTGATGACTCACACCTGGCCTACCACAAGACCCACCACAGACCCTCACTTGACATACCCACACCTGAAGCCCTTTTAAACAGAACACTGACACTGACATCCCCTAAATTCTGCTGAAGATGTTACCTAGCCTGGTAATAAAATGTTCAGAAAGCAACCCACAAGCTCGGAGAATGAACCTTCACCCTAAACTCCCAAGTGTCCATAGTGTCCTAAATGTACAACGATTCCAGTACCCTGGCCATTTCAGGATCTCTGTCACAATAAGAGACAATCAGTTTGATGTAATGGTTTAAGACACAGGCTAGAAAATGGGATTGTGTGTTCTATTCCTGCCTTAGCTGGGTGACCTGAGGTCATTCACTCACTTTCAGGGAGAAGGCAAAAATGTTGCCAAGAAAATGGAAGGGATTTGTCCAGACTGTCATCAGGAGGCACTAAAGACTACCATGGCACATGCACGCACACAGGCACATGTTAACAGTAAGAAGATTCCAAAGTGAATGTATCGATCTTATAGGTAATGAACGATATCTTTAATAACACTCCCAGCACTGGACATAACCAAAGCAGTGATACCAAGTGAAATCTGCAAACTGACAATACCGCCTTAGCAGGCCCCACAGTAAACTTAAATTGGCTCCAGGCACTATCTGGTGCTTCCACCATCTCAGGTGGATTCTAAAGCAAACAGTATGCCCCAAATCTCAAACCCTAGCCCTACACTTTATGGAACGGACATACAATTTATCCAAACATCCTATTAACATTACTAATATATTGTTGTTTTTNCAAACTGACAATACCGCCTTAGCAGGCCCCACAGTAAACTTAAATTGGCTCCAGGCACTATCTGGTGCTTCCACCATCTCAGGTGGATTCTAAAGCAAACAGTATGCCCCAAATCTCAAACCCTAGCCCTACACTTTATGGAACGGACATACAATTTATCCAAACATCCTATTAACATTACTAATATATTGTTGTTTTTAGATATTAGTTTGTGTTGATGTACTTCTCATTTTTACATTTCCAGAGAACTCGCATTGGAGTACACTCACATTAAAATTTAGCTTTCTAATTTCAGCCTGAACAGATGTCTAATCTTATTTATATGTTGATCAGTAAAGCAGTCTAACCATAGATAGATTGGTAAAGTTTTGGAAATAATTCTCCAAGAATTGCCCTGTTAGTAGACATCCAAAGATTGATTGTATTCTCATATTTTGCATTACTTATAATGTCTAGACAGATAGACAAATAAATATGTAGACGAATGGACAAATAGATATATAGACAGACATAAAGGTGTGTGTGTGTGTGTGAGAGAGAGAGAGAGAGAGAGAGAGAGAGAGAGAGATGGATAGAGATAAATTGAGAGAGAGATTGAGAGAGATAAATTGATAGAGAGATTGATAGAGAGAGATAGACAGACAGACTGACTGACTGACAGACAGACTGACGGACAGAAATAGATAGGTAGATTGAAGTAGAGAGATAGAGATAGAGATATAACAGAAATGCTTTAAATAAATCACAACTCAGTGAACAGATAAATTGCTTCCCACTTGTAAGATGTTACAGTATTAAATTCAATTATTCATAAAAAGGAAAAGAAAGATGAATGAAACTCTGCTCTTGCCTTTTTATTTTCTTATTTGTACTAACAATTCATGACATGTTTCTAGGCAAGTTATCCTCCAAGTGGGAAAGCTAGCATCAGGTGCTGATCCATTCACCTTATTTTTCGTCTTCAGCCTTCTGAAGTTGCCAGTTTGAAGACGGGCCTCCCACAGCTTTATTTAACCTGACTCAAGTGCTTGACAACAGTGCAGACTGCTGAATACAGCAATATAAACAGCTGTCCTTGGCACTATTGAGAGACAAATCATCACTCTGCAGAATAGATACAACAAGCTCCTTACAGCAAAAAAATTTTTTTTCATAATTCCAGTGTTAGTAAATGCTTTATTCTGACCAGGACATTAATAGCAATTTTTCCTGTGCAGATTTCTGGATCATTCATCCTTAGATACATTATTTAGACTTGTGTTTTAATCAAGACCACAAGCACAAGAAGTCCAAGGGATGTTATAATTTAACAAGCCCTTGGCAAAATGTTTGGGGAGAGAGACCACATCTCTTTAACACCTGATTAAATAACTTTTCCAATATTTATAATCTAGATCTTCCAGGCACCCAGAAACATAAACCATTTTTCATGTTGAGATTGCATTTTTAAGAGGAAAACAAAAGGAACATTTTGGTTGCAATTAAGGCAAGAAAAACCCAAACCTACTCAGGGCCAGTTTAGTTTCCTAAATCTCCCAGTCCCAGTCCCAGTCCAGCTTTCATCCAACTGCTTACTATACCATCCATCAAATCAACCATTTGATTTCCTATCTATTTACCAAATGTGTGTTCCTCACCTTGCTCTGGAGATCATTTAACAGGAAGCAAGAAATATAAAAGCTGTAGCCTTTTAGCCAGAGGAAGTCTAATGACCCCCCCCCCAACAGGCCCAGTTAGGGCAGTTTCTTCCCCCTTGAATCTGCTTCCTAACATATTTCCCACATTACATGTTTCTCTGCTGCTTCTCCAGCTCCCTCTGGTTTTCAGGTCTCATCTCTTTCCTTCTGTCTTTCAGTATATGTATATATATAATATGTGTGCCTAAACACATGTAAACACTTCCCAACATTCTTTCTTCCAGCTGTCCCCATCCTGCCATTCAGAGTGTCCACGAAGGGGTTAAAAAAAGTAAGATGGCAGCCACATGGGGCCAAACTCCCACCCTTTTTATACTGTATATATCTTACAACACACCTGAAAAGGTTAGAGTTTGATCCCATGATGCTGGCTGCCATGTTGACTTTTATAAGCCCCACCCTCTTAGCATGTTTTTCATTAGTACCATAGAAGAGATAGCAATACTGATGGCTGTCTTGCAAGGGGGGGGGGGGAAATGCCACCTTTTTCCCAGTTTGTTTTTTTTTAAGTCTTCTTCACTTCCCCTTTCTGCAATTTGAGATTGTAATCAGGTTGTTTGTACTGAGGAAGGTATGGAAATTACAGACTTCTCCATTTGACATCTACATTGGGCAAGTTCCATTAAGCAGATTATTAAGCAGCGTATTTGTGAGTGTTGGATAGCAATGCAACAATTAACAGGAGCCAACATGGGTTTGCGATAAAGTAGTCCTGCCAAAATAACTTCCTTTTTAGGCAGAGTTACAAATAGATAAGGGAAATGCCAGGATCATAGTATAGCCCTCAGTAAAGTATTTCAATGATATCATCAATAATAAAATGGTAAAATATAAACTGGATATTACAGCTGTTAGACCAGAGGTGGGATTCAAATATGTGAACAACCGGTTATCTGGGTGGATGCTGCTTCCAGAAGTCCATTCTGGGCCTGGGCAACAAAAAATTAGCTACCGGTTCTGCCCAAGTGGTGTAAACCGGCTGAATCCCACCACTCTGCTAGACTAACATTGGGCTGAATGATCATGGACAAACAGAATTTTCACTGATGGCTTCACTTCAGCTTAGAGGGATATATTGAGCTGTTTGACGTTTTTATCAAATCACTTGGATGAGGGAGTTGAATTATTGAGTTTGTAGATGACATAAAGGTGGGAAACATGACTAATACTTTAAAGGCTCAAGAAAAGTTTTTTAAAAATCTAAATAACCTTGAGCAGTAGGCTGAAATGGACAGGACAGGATTTTAACAGGGAGAAATAGAAAGTCCTCATCTGAGCAGGAGAAGTATAAATGTGCATTACACTAACCATTTGTTTAGTGACTATTCAAAGTTAAAATGGCACTGAAAAAAGTGACTAACAACTGGTTCTTGGATTTATGATTGTCACAGCATTGATCCATAGTCATGGATAAACATTTGGGCTTTGGCAACTGGTGTATATTTATAACAATTGCAGCACCCCAGGATCGTGTGATCATTTGTGACTTTCAAGCAAATACAATGGGGGAAACCAGATTTGCTTAACAACTGCATGATTCACTTAACAAGTGTGATTTTTAAAAAAGATCATAAAACACTTAACAACTGTTCTACTTAACAATGGAAATTATTTCCCAATTGTGGTTTAAGTCAAGGACTACAGGTACAGGACTGGGGAAGACCTCATTTGGAATCAGTAATTGTGAAAGGGATCTGAGTGACCTTTTCAACCTAAAGTTAAATATTCAGTAAGTTAGCAGTGTGATCAGTTGCTAAAAAAATGTTATCTTGGGATGCATTAAAAGGACCATAGAGTCCAGTTTGCTGAAAATAAGTGTTCCACTCTAATTTGTTTTGGTTAGACTGCTTGGAACTCATGAGTTCGGGATGTCATAGTTCAAAAAAGGACAGTGACATATTGGAGCAAGTTCAAAGGAGAACTACCAAGATGCTGAGTGATCTGGAAGCAAGCCCAGTGGAGAGATTGATGTGTTGATAAAGAATCTTGGTATGAGACTTCCGGTGGCAGGCGATTTCGTCGGTCGCAGCTGTTTGCTGCCTCCCGCCTGTTTTGCGTAAAAGCCGGTTTGACAGCCAGCATCAGCTGTCAAACGGCTTGATACCTTTCCCCTGGGCATAAGGGGATAGGTGAGCTGCCCGGGGTAGGAGTTGAGTTCCCGAGTCGTCCTATATGGACGATGTAGGCGNAGCCGCCGCCACCGCTGCAACTTGAAGTTAATTGTGAGTTTTACTTGTAAGCAGACGAACCAACCTTGGAAGCTTGCTTTTTATTCTGGACTTTACTTTAACTTGTATAACAAGTTTCTCCCCGTACGTGTGGAGGAATGAGGAAAAGTGAAACTAAAATGGCGATGGATTGATACTTTTCAGCAAGAAGTGAAAGTGAATCTTGCTATATTTAACTTATAAAAAAAATCTTAGGAGCAATCTTTAAAGATATGGACAGCTGCCACATAGAAGAGGGAGTGGACTTATTTTCTGTTGCTCCAAAGGGCAGGTCTACAATCAATAGGTTAAAACTAAAAGGTTAGGTTTCAGGATACACTTTATGACTGTACAAGCAGTCAGTCAGTGGAATAGGCTACCATATGAAGTGATGAGTTCTCCTCCTCGGAAGATCTTGAAACAAAAGCTGTATGATCCAAGATGTTATAGTGGGTCCTGAACTGAACAGAGATGAATAGATTATCTCTAAGGTCACTTCAAATTCTAAGAGTTCCTGATTTTGGAAGGGTCATACTATAATATTAGCACTGAAAGGACTAGAGGACCAAACAGTCTTTACCTGATATCAGAAAGATCATATAATTGACACCAGATGATTTTAAAAACCAGCTTGACAACAAAAATACTACTATCTTGATACTGACCTACTATATAGATATTAACAAACTAGAATACCTTTCTTTGGCAGTTACTCAGCTGATTCTGACTACGTCTTCTGAAAATGACATTAAAGTTTAGTAAATATATATGAGGAAGACCATTGGAGCATTTCAAATAAGCTAGTCTCCATGCTAGTTAAAGCTTACAGAATCAAACATTGCATTTTAAATTGGGCTGAGACATAGATCAATAAAGTATAGAAGTGATTGTAAAAACACTTCCATGCTATACCATTGCTTCCTCTCTTCAATCTTCAAATAGAAGATTTTCATAGCTGAACCCTAAGTCAGTCAATTCAGCTCTCAAACACAGCCAACACAATGAGATCAAACAAATTGAAGTTAGAAAGATATTTAGGACAAAGTGTTCCTATCAATAAATATGAATACTGCAGTTCTGAAAAAATGTATGCAACAGTGTTTTACTGCTAGCCTCACACAAATATAATCATGTCTAAAAATATTACATAGATACAGCTGAAGGTTCCAGCACACAACCAATATCCAAAGACACATCCTTAAATAACCCTTAATAAAGTTTATTAAGAAAGCTGCATGCTCTCACACAAAACGTGTATTTCTGAACTTTCTTCACCATAGTAGGGAAGCAATGAGAACAAAATATTCTTCCTATAGGAAGCTGGCTGAAGGGTAATATTAATCAGTATTAATCTTTCAATCAGAAAAAAGCAGAATGGGGATGGAGAGACAGGCGGTTCTCAACCTTTTCGTCACTACAGACTACCTTTAAATACTTTTTGTAGCCACGGACCATGGCCATGGACCACCAAGGCTTAACTCAGGATTTAAATCAGACATGTTAAACTTGCGACGTCACATGACGTTGCACGACATATTAGAACTTTTTCCCCATTGCTGGCAATGGGGTGGGCACGGTTTCCTCATGATGCGTCCGGCCCGCAGGCTGGCAGTTTGACACCCCTGGTTTAAATCATAACATTTTTTCAAGCCTTTGCAGACCCCTGTGATGATCTCTTGGCCCCTCAGAGGTCTGCAGACCACAGGTTGAGAACCACTGTATATTGACAATTCTGGAGTAATAGTTCTGAAGCTGCACTTCCAACATAATTTTTGTCCATAGGAAAAGGAACTTAGTCAAGCTTATTGAAATCATGGATATGCAACTGATAGCAGACATCATAGTAATTTCAACAGACTGTACTGAGTTACTCTGGTTAAGATGAACAAGGGGGACATTGTTTCCCAATTGCAATTTTACTTATACGTGATGATTATTATTAATATGATATTAATATAATAATATATTAGTAGTAGTATTAGAGCATGATTATTCTTCTGTATCCTGATTGTTTACAGACTAAAGTTATTTTCGAACACAGACGCAGTGTGTATTAAAGAAGTAGAGTCACGGTGCAGGACTTTAGTAAGTTTAAAGCAAAAGCTTGAAAGGGAAAGTTGGTCACATGATTTTATACTTAGTTTAAATTAATAAGGCTGATCATTACTAGCTAGACATCTCTGACCTGCAACATGAGACATATACCTAGAAACAGTTAGTTTAAACTACAAATTTTCACTGCTGACTGCATTTACAGAAAAAGACATTTAGAGATTTCTCCTCCTGTCTCATATAATAGCACAAGGTGGTAAACCAAGTCATTCACAGAGAAAGAGATTATACACCATCAGCAATTAAGTGTCTCTGTGTGTGCATTATGATATGGATATTCAGGTAATGTATTGAATGATGCCCAGCTTGAGTCTGCACAGCAAAGATATGGATATTCTTTCCTATCCATCTTTGCCGTGAATACATCTTTTCCTTTGTTGACTGGCATTGCTGCATGGGCTTGCTTTCTATACATTGTTATTAATGGAGCAACGTACTCTCAGCCTTCTTTGAACTTAAAGCCATGATTAAGATTTTCATAGTTTATATTTTCTGAAATTCTAGTTTTAGCAATGGCAATATAGCACTTAGTCTTATATACCACTTCACAGTGCTTTACAGCCCTCACTAAGTGGTTTATAGGGTCAGCATATATTGCCCCCAACAATCTGGGTCCTCAAACCTCAGAAGGTTTGAAGGCTGAGTCAACCTTGAGCTGGTGAAAATAGAACTGCTGGCAGTCAACAGAATTAGCCTGCAATACTAAATTCTAACCATTGTGCCACCACAGCTCTTAATTATAGTCTTATGTTATAAGCTTCCAAGCTTTCAGATTCATGCTGGAGTCCATCCTCAGGGAATTTTTTTCTACCAGAATGTAGAGAGAACACACACTCTTCTAGAGAGAAGTTTCCCTGCTCCAGCATGAGTCTGAAAGCTTGGCACACTAAACCTCTGGTCCAACCCAGATTGGATCCTGCAACATTATCCTGGGACACACATATATAAAATTAACATATACTTATATAAATATATAAATGTTTTAGTATATAATAATATATAAATGTTTTAGTAGACCAGCGAAATGCTGTGGACATAGTATACTTAGACTTCAGCGAGGCATTTGACAAAGTAGACCACAACCTACTTCTTGGTAAGATAGAAACATGTGGAAAAGACATCATCACCACCAGACGGATTTGTAACTGGCTGACAAACTGTACTCAATGTGTCATCCTTAATGGTACTACATCTACATGGAGGGAAGTAAGCAGTGGAGTGCCACAGGGTTCCATCTTAGGCCCAGTACTCTTCAATATCTTCATAAATGACTTAGAGGAGGGAATAGAAGGGGAACTCATCAAATTTGCAAATAACACTAAGCTGGCAGGAATAGCCAATACCCAGAAGACAATCTCAGGATTCAAAAAGATCTTGACAGATTTGAACAATGAGCCCTATTCAACAACATGAAATTTAAGGAGTTGAAGTCCACAAGTCATAAAAGGGCCAAGTTTGAAGACCCCTGTTGTAGGGGCTTCAGAAGTTGTAGGGGTTTTTAAGACGAGACTGGACAGTCACTTGTCTGAAATGGTATATGGTCTCCTGCCTGAGCAGGGGGTTGGACTAGAAGATCTCCAAGGTCCTTCCAGCTTTATTCTGATTGAAATAAATAAAATACCATTCTTATTTATTCTGAATCTTCTCCCACCCAACCCCCAGCTCACCTACAACAATAGGTTAATGGGATTTTCCCCTTGATTACCTGATATATGACATGGTAAGCATCTTTCATTTTTGAATCCCTATCTAGTAATTAAAGAAAGGTGAAATCACCTAGTGGGATGGAACTGTATATATGTTTTGATGAATTTCAAGCATCATACCATAAGAGATTTATTGGACTGCATGGTGAAATGACAAATAGTATTTTGGATAGCCTAATTACACTATTCCCCAAGACTGGGGACATAATTAGAACGGTCCAATCATCAAACCCACATCAATCATTAGCAGTGACACATTAGTTTTGAATATAGGTTTTTATGAAAGCTAATCATAGGCATTAAAATAATTAAAATCTTCACTGGAAGAAGAAACTATCATACAGCTTTCTATCGAACTGTATGGGGGAGGGAGGGAGGGCTGCAATTTTGCATTATGTTCTGAAACAAAATGCTAACATTTTTAGGGATGTAAATTGTCTGAGGTCCCAAATTTTGGGAGTTTGGAAAAAATGGAAGCAAATGTGGAAATATGTTTAATAAAACACTGGCAAGTCTTCTGAGTAGCCTTTGCCCTTTGAACACGTTGGAAGTCTACAGTGCTGGAAGGATGCAATGTCTAGGAAAACACATCTGGAGCTAGTCAGGTTAAGAAGGCTTCTTAAATACATAAGACTGCCCTCTTAATGAAAACACCTGTCATTCAGCAGCAGTTAAATGAATGAATGCACAATTGGCAAATGCATAGAGCATAGCTGGTAAACTGCCAGGTACAGAAAACCATCAAAGTGCCTACTTAACATAAATAGGACACAGAAATCTTTTTGTATCTAGATTTCCATTGCAAACTGCATGAAGCCATTTTTTTAAGGCATAAAAAAACTCTTCCTCCAATGTCTCAAAATACATTAAATCCCTGGTTGCTACACCACTTCATTTATGCCCTACAAACAGGTGATTAGCAGGAACTGACAGCTTTAACAAAAATTTTGTGCTGGTGCATTTGGGAAAACAGCAGCTCCTTTGTTATTCACACTGTAGATTCAGGGGTCAGTGTTGGGCCACAATTTGACTTTTATATTCATAATATATAAACACTTAAATTTATCTAATGCAATTCAGCATACTTGAGAGAAAGAAGTACATATTCTTTCTTCTGATAACTTGAACTTGGGATTTAAAATTAACTGATCCATTTATAAATTGGCATTCTTAATTTAAAGAGTTAACTAGCAACTGATGGGAAATACAGACTGCATCAATGGATGGCCGTGCCATTAGGGTGGATGGTAAAATGTGGCCTAGGATCCACAAAGTGGATGTATGTTCCCAGTTAAAAAAGCTCCTTCCTTCCTTCCTTCCTTCCTTCCTTCCTTCCTTCCTTCCTTCCTTCCTTCCTTCCTTCCTTCCTTCCTTCCTTCCTTCCTTCCTTCTCTCTCTCTCATCAGGAGGTGTGCAATCTGTAAATAAGCTTATTGTTTGCTGTTGCATTTGCCCTCATTTACTGAATGGCCTGAAAATAAAATCTTCTTGTTACAGTGGTACCTTGGTACTCATCATTAATTGGTTCCAGGAGGCTCAATGGGTACCAAAAACAATGAGTACCAATGAGTACCATTATTCCTGTAAGAAATAATGTAGTAAGTTACAAGGCAGCCAACTCCAATAAGTTCTAGCTTCTGTGTTCAGTACCAAACAAACAACGATTACCAGGACAAATTTTTCATGTCAAAATGTGTTGAGTACCAAATCTGATGAATTTCAAAGCAGTTGAGTACCAAGGTACCACTGTATTTATAATTCAGAGAATTGAAATCTCTCAAATCTCAAGGCACTTTGGAGGTACAAAGCTTTCTATGGAATTGGTTATTTTCTTTATACACTGTTTACTTCCTAAGTTTCCAACATTGGCAAGTTTAACTACCAGAATTCCCCAGCCAGCATGCTCTAAATCAGTATTTCTCAACCTCAGCAGCTTTAAGGTGGCTGGACTTCAATTCCAAGAACTGCCCAACCAGCATGTGAGCTGAAATCCACTCATCTTAAAATTACAGAGTTTGAAAAACAACTGCTCTAAATGACCTTCACAGTTCTCCATGCAACACATGGGTCTTTCCCATGAACAGAGTCCAGGAGTTCAATGTGGACTAAAAACTGGACTTTCTTTTGATGATACCATATATTCTGCATTTCGCTGCTTTTTTATTGTTAAAAGGGGAACAAAAATATATCTGTATCTATTTTTTATTCCATTCTGGGTTCAGCAGATTCTGTTTCTATGAAGTCTCCTGATGGCTTAGCTCTAGCAGGATGATTCTCTGCAAGGAAAACTAACTGTTGCCTCACTTTAGAGAATCAGAGAATGAATTCAAAGAAGAGCAACAAAGATGATTAGGGGACTGGAGGCTAAAACATACAAGGAACGGTTGCTGGAATTGGGTATGTCTAGTTTAATGAAGAGAAGGACGAGGGGTGACATGATAGCAGTGTTCCAATATCTCAGAGGTTGCCACAAAGAATATGGGATCAGTCTATTTTCCAAAGCCATCTGAAGGCAGAACAAGAAACAATGGATAGAAACTAATCAAGAAGAGAAGCAACCTAGAACTAAGGACACATTTCCTGAGAATTAGAACAATTAATCAGTGGAACAGCTTGCCTCCAGAAGTTGTGAATTCTCCAACACTGGAAGTTTTTAAGAAGAGACTCGACAACCATTTGTCTGAAATGGTATAGGGTTTCCTGCCTGAGCAGGGGGTTGGATTAGAAGATCTCTAAGGTCCCTTCCAACTCTGTCATTCTGTAATTCTACCAAGAGGCAAAGCTAAGATATTTGAATGGGGTTTTTTTAAGGATATTTGTGCAATGTAATAACTGAACTATTTCCCACATGTCTGGTGCGTGTATGTATGTGTGTGTTATTTTTTGTGGGGCCTGAACTGGTGGTGGTGGGGGTGTTGGCTGGAAAGTAAAAGGGAATCGGGTGCCTTTCAGAGCTGCTCATTATTTCAAAAGTCTGAATATGTGACATTTTTCATAACTTTCTTATCTCTATATTATAAACATAGTCTACTTTTGATGACTAAGCAAATGGAAATGGAAGGCAATAGTTAAAGGGTAAAAAAAATAAAATAAAATTAGAAGCCCTATCGATTACACCCCTTCTCTGGAAAAAAAAATTGGCCAAAAACAGTGTGCAATTTCAGATAATTACATATAATCCCAAGTAATCCTTCACAGACAGCATGAACTGGCAGTCATTAGTATGCTTTTCAGGCTCTTGTTCTGCATAGGCACCAGGTTCTGCTGAATGCTATTCCTCCTGGTAACTGTCCTATTAAGGGATAGGAAAGGCTGCTTTGACTGAAGGCGCACACTGAAGGAAAATAATATCTTCCTAAATTCAGAAGAACAAGGATATGCAATGCCAAGAAACATCTTATATCCCCCCCCCCAAGAAGGCTGCGATACAAATGAAATACCAGGGTTTATTTTATTTTATTATTTTTTGGCAGTATAAGCCAGTGGGGCAGGCTTAACAGCTGGTGAAGATAAAAATAAATCTTCAAAGACAAATCACGTTCACTCTCCTTTCTTTAGGGCCATTGGTTGTTTTTTTTTATTAACAAAAGAAGGTTCTTTGAAAAAGCAGATAACTCCAGTAAGACAGAGCAAATGGGGAAAGTACAGCATGCTTTATTTAGACCAACCGTTGCTTAAAATGCAAGGGGGTGAGCTTTTTTGAATTACAGAAAACTTTGTCTTTGAACTGGAAGATTCATTTTCTTGCTTAGTGAAACTAGGCCACCCTGTGTAATTTCTTCAGAATTGCTTATGAGTTGGGGGTGAGTGTGCCCTAGCGCTCAGTTCTCAGACAAAATGGGAAATTTCATGCAAGCATTCAGAATGTTCATCGAACATTCCTACGATCATTCATTGGCAAGCCTGCTTACTACAATGGCCCCACTTGGAGCGCTCCATCCCTCAGTTCTATATGGGTATTTTTGGACTGAATGTGGAAAATGTTCAAAATGCATAACATTTCCGCAGCCAGAAAATAGAAAGTGTCAATATTCATCTCAAAAAAATATATTTCTGTATACTTTTTCTAGTATGCCAAGGTGTTGTACTTCTGAGAACTATCCTGTTTTGGATGAAAAGCACTGAACGGCCTGGACTGTTTGGGTGCCATCTTAACATGGTTAACAATTGTGCAAATGGATTTTCATAGGCTGACGGTGCACCCTGATATTAGGCCAGACTTAGACTAATCCTAAACTATCATGTGGAAACCTGAACGTATGTATTTGGAAGGAAGAACACAGCCCTTAAAACAAGCTTAAAATGAAGACCCAGGAGACAAAAGTCATATTAGACAGGCTGTACCTATCCTATGGAATCAGCCCATTAATCAGATACAAAGACAGGTTGGCTCCACGGGAATCTTTATGAATAAGAGTCTAATCATGTGGTGGCGAACCTATGGCATGTGTGCCACAGAGGGCACACAGAGACCTCTCTGTGGGCACGCACGCCGTTGCCCCAGTCCTAGGCCTTCAGCTGGGTTTTATAAAACCTTTTCGCTTTAGGCCTCCACCGCTGTGTGCAAAAAAAAAAGGTTCAATCAATCTGTGTGCAAAAAAAAAAAAGGTTCAATCAATCTGTGTGCAAAAAAAAAAGGTTCAATCAGTCAATCAATTTCAACTTCTTGCAGGAAAAAAAAAGATCTCGCAAAGTTGGAATTGATTGATTGAACTTTTTAGTCCCACCCAGTCTGCCGTTACCACAGGAGCCACGTCCACCCAATGGGCCACACCCACCCAGTGGGCCACGCCCACCCGGCACCCGAAGATACATAAGTGGTTTTGGGTTGCAGTTTGGGCACTCGGTCTCTAAAATGTTCTCCATCACTGGTCTAATCTAAAGATTTCTTTTTTAAAAAAAGAATTAAGATAGCCTCTTGCCATAGCCATAGTGGTTGTTATGTAGACTAAGATTGAGACAATATAGGGGCTCAGTGTAAAAGGTTTTCAGTACAGTACAAACAAGTTCCAACCATATGGTCAAGATTCTGATACAAGGGAAGAAAATTCATTGTCCCACAATGTGCCTCTGTCTCTCTCACCTTACATTGCTCCTGTTACTGCTCTGGCACTGTTCCCTAGAGTTTTCTTCCATCTTCCCTTTGCATCTTCTTGGACTTGGAACTAGAAGAACATGCTGGGTCCTGTAGCATCATTTGTCTGCACAAGAAAGCTATACTTTCAGTCACTGCTCTCTTCCAATTTTTCCTTTAATTTAGTTCTTAATTCCAAATCTTGAGGACCTCTTAATGTTTGCTTGTATTTATTTATTTATTTATTTATTTATTTATTTATTTATTTATTTATTTATTTATTTATTTATTTATTTATTTATTTATTTATTTATTTATTTATTTATTTATTTATTTATTTATTTATTTATTTATTTATTTATTTATTTATTTATTTATTTATTTATTTATTTATTTATTTGGGTTTCTGTTCTGCCCTTTTTCCAGAAGCTCAAGATAATAACTCTTCTTCCTCTTTTTGTTACCCACAACAATTCTATGAGGCAGGTTAGGCTGCAAGGAGCAACTGGCAATACATCCAGTGAGTTTCTTGGTCTGTCCAGTCCTAGTCCAATATCTTAACTAAGTGTTCAGCTTTGAACTAATAACTGGTTTAACTATTTGATTGTCAAATGAATGTGTATATATCCCTTCCCTGGCATTGTAGGTCCACATCTGTCTTATCAGCCATCTACGGACACACCGTTGATGGCCCATAATCCATAAGATGTCAAGGTCTTCATCGAAATCGATGGACGAACAACAACACATTATAATAGAGGTCCCCAACCTTTTGGGCACCAGGGACCGGTTCTGTGGAGAGAGATTTTTCCGTGGACCGGAGAGTGTGTGGTTTTATGTGCTACCTGCATCCTGCATATGGGGCTTTGCTTGTTTGTGCAGACCGGTTGCTGGCATGCCGCGGCCCAGTAACAGTCCATGGAATAGGGTTGGGGACCCCTGCATTGTAATGTAGAATTTAACTATCATCTTATATTTTTCTTTTCATTTGTACAGAAAAGTGCCCAGCCTGTGTCAGAAAGATCCTCCCACAAGCTAACATCCAAGTCAATTTCCAATTTATAACATCTAATGAAAACACCCAAAAAGTGTCACACTGGTATTCAGCCTAACTATCATCTCAGGTGAACTTTGATGATATCAACATTGAAGCCTGAATGCCTGTTTGTTCTAGCTAAAACAAAAGGTAACATCCTGGTGATCTCCCATGTACATAACAAACATGCCAGAGTTTGCTTTGCTTCTGAGCCCAGAGATAATCAGCCAGAGAATCATTCTTGTTTACTGAATTAGAATTTCAAGAATATCAGCATCAGCAGCATGCAATCAGTACATTTAACAATTTTATAAGGTGAAAGCTTGTTCAGGTTTTCTATGGCTGATTGGTCACCTTCACCCCATAGGCATCTTGAGGAAGTTCTTCCATTCTCTGCAGGAGAGTATAGCAATGTGGTACTATTGATAGGACACTGTTCAAGAGGTTTACCTGTCTCCTAATTAATCTCCCGTAGAGAGGGCAAATTTTGATTCAGTAGCAGTGGGTCCTTGTCTTGTGTTCCTCCCTTTTGCACATAGGACCACACCACTCCAAAGCAGTCTTCATTGTTATGAATATGAAGGGAAAAAAACATGGTTTAGTGTTGTGATGCATAATTCCAATTTCCAAGTACCTTGTACTATGTGTATTGCACTACATATTTCAGCATAGTGTCAACGCTGCTAACATCGGATGTTTTTGCATTGACAACAGATGGAAATGTAGCCATCTTTTACCTTTTGCTTTTAGATGATGCTGGGAGGGGGATGTGAACGAGAGTCCAGCTAGACATAACAACAGTAAACCTAGCATGAGAAACAACGTTATTGTAACCAGAGCTGATAAGGAATTGGCAGGCTGGAGAACTGGAAAGGAGGCCCCGTTTCAAGCTAATTAGGGAATGTGATTTATGACTGTTAATTGAAGGAGGGAATTGTGCTTTGATACTATGTGCTCAGGGGAGGGGAATTCAGTTTTTGGCTTCGATTATGCAGTACCGATGTTATGCTACTCAAAATAAAGATTATTTAAGGTAAACAAGGCCTCAAATTTCTTTTGAAGAGTTTCATCTGTTGGAACCATGACACATAGATTTGTCAAGGATTTCTTGTAATGTATCACACAATCATAAGCGCAACAGGCTACCAATGGTAGCACTTAGTGCTGTCAAAAATGTTATTTGTAATGGAACAATTGCTACAGGAAAAATTTTAAATCTCAGGTTTGTTGTTTCTTCCCTGGTAGAAAACAAATTGTCTCTCTAAATGTGTCTGTGTGCAGTATTCAATCATGGGAAAATATTAACCTAAGAAATAAACACAGAGTCTCGTCTACACAGATCATAGTTTTATTCTCTTGTGCTTTTATACCATACTCAGCAAACTGATCCAACTGGGATGTGCTAGTGAAATGTAAAAATGTGTTGTGTGTTTGATGGAAGGTGGAAACTCTAGAAACAGATTAGATTTATAAGCAAAGTGCAAAGTAACAGAAACTGAACAAAGAACTGGAATGTATAAATGGCACCTCAGAGGAGAAGCTAACAAAATTTATGGGAGGAACCAGGGTACAATCTATAAGCATTAGAATCAAGAGATGCTTCCCACCTGATGCCCTGAGATGTAGCCCATACCAGATAAAGCCACAGGCAGGTTTGGGTGTGAGAGATAAATTAATTAATTTATAGTATATAGGATTTTGCAGACCACACTGAGACTCTAAACCTAGCAATTCTTATAGAGGTGTATCCAGTGGGCTGATTGCTTTAGTAGATGCTCTTTCAGCAGCAAAACCAAAAGTTAACTCTGCTAAATAGGATGCTGTTATAATCCTATATATGCACTGATGGTACTATGGAATCATAGGAAGGTGGGATTATTTGCTCTCTTCGTGGATTTACACATTCATCTGAAAATATCTACAGAACTATCATTGTAATTCCTGATCTTTCTCTATCTTCAGTCTTTGTATTAGCTAATGTACACATATTCTTACTCACGTCAGAATCTGTGCTGGATTACTGTTTCCAAGAATTTGACACTGTTGTCCATATAATGATTTTGGTTCTGATTTTGCATTAAAGACATCAAACAAACTGTTTCTATGGCTGATTCAGTGAACCACTGAGATTTCCCATCAAGGTGGAAGAGAACCAAGATCAATACACTCCTTTGAAAGTGTCTTTCAGAATGAATAAATACACTGTAAACATTTGTTCCCCATTTAACAGCCACTAACAGCTTTGGATCTTGACGGACAATTTGCCTTGAACTTCTCATTAGACTCAACTCTGAGTGGTAAAGCATTTTGCGTGTCTTGGTGCATAAGAGCATTTCTAAGAGCAGAAATCTTACCTGACCAATAGTATATTAACAGAAAGAAGATTTATTTATAGGAAATATTTTGTAGGGTTCCTAGATCTAATTAGTTATATCCTACCGGGAATGTGTGGAAGGTATATATATGCCTGGCAGAAGAGAATGAGCTCAGATTAGTCAGAATGGGACAATTTATTGCCACCACCATGCCACTGCCACCTCGCCAACATCACCTTGCCGGCACCATCTAGCTGCAGGATGCCTTGCCCCATCCAACTCACCACGAGACAACTCACCATGAGCCTCGGCCTTCTGCTTTGCTTTCCAAAGCTGGTCCAGCTTAAGGGAGGCGAAAGTTCCCACCAGTCTGCACTCCTTCTCCGAAGGCTTCCTCTCCTCATTTTATGAGATTAATAAGATTAGCAATCTAATTAAACAAACAGCAGGCAGAATGACAGAACAAGAGGGATGCTGAGTAAATCCTTAACTCTGTTATCTACACCCTAGTTCCTGCTAGTGACCTGAACCACTGAAAAAACTATTTGGATGTCCAACATCAGCACTAGAGACAATTCTTCCTAAACAGAATTTGCATCTGTATTGTATCCTTGCACATACATACAAACAGAAATTACACCATATCAGTTCAATGTAATAGCAAACTGCCTACAGCTAAAAAAGAGAAGATTTACTCAAAAATCTGAAATTTCTGTATCTAGTGCACTGAAGGCAATATTTGATACCTTCACTGTGGGAGTCTCAGTGGAAAGGAAGGTTGTTTATCCCCATCTAGTGGTTACAGCTATTTAAAGAGAATTCAGAAGTACAACCACAGTTTGCTGCTGCTACAACATAGAAATGTTCCTATTTAAATGGAATAATTAATGCTGTAAAGAACAGCTGCATAGATTAAATAATTGAAGCTCATGGGATCTTGGTAACAGTAATTTTAAGGACAGATCTCAGTGATTAGCCTGATTTTACAGAGTGTTTTTTTGTCTTGCCTGTGCTTTGTTCAATACATTCAGTGAGAAACTTCCTGCTTCCACCAGAGAATTACCATACTTCCGCAAGTCAGCTAACTTCTATAAATATTTTACACCAGTTCTTCTCTACAAATAATGAGATGGCAAAAGTGGGCAAGGATACACATTTATAAGCTACAGCAATAAACTGTTTTCTCGGGCAGCAGGTCCATCCCAGTATTTGAAATGGCATAACGTTAAAATCTGTCTCTCTCTGTATGTGTGTATCTCTCTGTCTCTGTCTGCCTCTCTCCTCTCTCTCTCATACACACACATGTGTAATTCCATTTATTTCAATGCAAGAGATATTTGTTCTAAATTATGCCTTCTGTTGGTACTGACTTTCAAAGTAACATGATAAAAAGATGGATGGAAGGAAGGGAGGAAGGAGGGAGGGAGGGAGGGAGGGAGGGAGGAAGGAAGGAAGGAAGGAAGGAAGGAAGGAAGGAAGGAAGGAAGGAAGGAAGGAAGGAAGGAAGGAAGGAAGGAGATTTCTGAGATTTTACCACAAAAATCTCATCATTGTGTTTCCACATGCCTAGTAAAATTGAGCGGCTGTTACGTATAAGCTGGGTTGACAAGATCAGAAATGAGGAGGTGATAAGCCGCCTAGGAAAGCCAAGGGAAATCATCAAAACAATTAAAAAATGAAAATTAGAATATTTCGGACATGTGATGCGACACCCAGAAAAATACGGCATACTCCATTTAATCCTCCAGGGAAAGATTGAAGGCAAACGAGGTCCAGGCAGAAGAAGAACATCATGGCTTCAAAATCTAAGGGACCGGTTTGGACAAAACTCAGCAGCACTTTTTCGTGCGGCTGCTGATAAAAACAGGATCGCCAACATGATCGCCAGCGTCCGATAACAGATATGGCACAAGAAGAAGAAGAAGTAAAATTGAACAAAGTTATACCTTACAAAGCTGTTAAATAATAGGAGATAATTCCTCAGATAGCCACATTGGTTAAGGTTTTGAACTAGGACTAGAGAGAGGGTGAAATACCCATCCTCCATGGAAATTGGTTTCTACCAGTCTCCTCTTAGTGTAACGTACTCTTCCAGGATTATTTTTTTATTATTATTTTGATTGTTTGTTTATTTCAATTTATATAACCAGCTTTCTCACAAATTTTGACTCTGGTCTGCAAACATACTGTGAAGGAAAGTTGGAGAAGGTCTTTGTATTTCCTGGAGGAAAGGCAAGACACCCTACAAAAATGAAATTATATTCAAAGCAAAAGCACGGCAAACGATAAATGCATCAAGCATTATAATGGTTGTAAACTTTAACGTTAGGGAAAAAACACATACAAAAAGCTGCACCTTGAAAATGTACCTGGAAATTCAAACTATTTATTACAAAAGGCAAGGTGGCCAAAATGGGAACCTAAGCTAGCCTTGGCCAGAATTCTCATTTGTATTACAAATGCCACTGTGCTTCTGCTCTACATGAGCAAGGTGCTACAGTTGTTTTCTCTCTTGCACCTAACCTTGGGAGAAACTACTTTAGTATTTTTAATTATGTACTTATTTTGATATATTCTTGTGACATTGCCTTTATTAAGCAACTGGAAAGTCTGCAGTGAGCAGTGCAAACATATTGTGAAGGAAAGATAGTGAGGGATTTGGAGGCTAAATCCGATGATGAATGGTTAAACCTCAAGAAGAAAAAGCTCAGGGGAGACATGATAGCAGTCTTCCAATATTTGAAGGGCTGTCACAGGGAGACGGTGTGGATTTATTTTCCATAGCATCCCAGGGAAGGACAATGAGTAAAAGCTTTATGGAAGGAGGTCCAAATTTGAATTAAAAGGAATTTCAAGTTTTATAAAGAACATAAAAACTAACACAAACTAATGCAGGAACCAAGAAAAATAAGGAAAAAAGTGCAAAAGGAAAGATAAAAGGAAATAAACAAGAATTTGCTGGTTTCCTTTGCAGCAAATATATTTATGATTACAAAATTATCTCTTACTTTATGATTACAAAAAGCTCACTTTTTTCTATTATCCAATTTTGTTTTATAATAATCAAAAGCCACCATGCAAAAGTCTATAGTTTCCAGCTATTCATAAATGTAAATATTATTTTTTTTTTCTAATTAAAGAAGTCAATCTAGCTATTTCTGCAAACTCCATCTTCTTCATCCATGTCTCTAATTGTAGATACTTTTTCACTTCTGCTCATATAGTAATCTTGCTGTAGTTGCTATAACCAAGAACAAAGTTCTCTGGTGTTTTTCCTAACTTTGCATCCATTGGTCCCCAAAGAAGAGTCTCTGACATTAGTTATACACATAATTATACATTAGAATAGAATAGAGCTGGAAGGGACTTGGAGGTCTTCTAGTCCAGCTCCCTGCTCAAGCAGGAGGACCTATACCATCTCAGACATGTTTCTGTCTAGCCTCTTGTTAAAAATCTCCAGTAATGGGGTGCCCACGATTTCTGCAGGCAAGTTGTTCCACTGATTAACTGTCCTCACTGTCAGAAAGTTTCTCCTTAATTCCAGGTTGCTTCTCTCTTTGATCAGTTTCCAACCATTGTTTTTTGTCCTGCCCTCTGGTGCTTTGGTGAACAACCTGACCCCTTCTGCCTTGTGGCAGCCCCTCAGATACTGGAATACTGCTATCATGTCACCCCTATTTCTTCTTTTCTTTAGACTAACCAAACCCAAGTCCTGCAGCCGTTCTTCATATGTTTTAGTCTCCAGGCCTTTAATCGTCTTAGTTGCTCGTCTCTGAATTTTTTCCAAACTAGTATTTAAAATCTTCTGAATCAATGTATTTATTTCTATCCAAAAGTTTTGGGCTTCTTTACATGTTGTCTATACATACTAAAATGTTCTTTCATGTGGTTCACATTTTCAGCAAAGATTTGAAATAACTTTATACATTTTAGACAATTTCTCTGGTGACAAATATCTACAAACATGATATAACATTTTATGCAAATTCTCCTTAGTCACAAAAATCCTTCTCAACAATGACTCAATATTATTCCATGACTTACCATAATTATTTTGAAATAATATACAATCCATATTTGTAATAATATCTGAGTATTTACCCTCTTCTCAGTCTTAAAATCTGTCTTATTCATCAATTCTATTTTATCTTGTGTCTTCATGCTTTTTATTAACATCTTTGTCTTCTGTTTAATCATCCTGAATCCTGCTACTTCCCCAAATACTTTTAATTTACTCATTAAAAGTTCAATGACTTTTAAAGGTCTGACAAAAGCAAAACTGAGAAATCCACAAGAACTCTTTAAATCTTTTTAAATCTTTGTGCCCACAATTGTGTTATCTTGTCTTATGTGTCTATTCAATATTTCAAGAACTAAAATAAACATGAAAGGAGACAGTTGACAACTTTGGCTTGTTCCTCTTTGTATCTCACATGGTTTGGTTAAATCTTCATTAACAATTATTTGCATCATCCATGAAGTATAACTCAATTGTACTCATTTTCTGAAATTCTCTCCAAAATTCACATTTTTCAAAATAGGAAATTCCAGTGCAAATTGGCAAAAGCCGCCTTTGCATCTAAAAAAATTCAATGTAGCTTGTTTTCATTATGTCCCAAATATTCCAAAATGTTCAGCATAGTTCTAACATTATCCTTTAGCTGTCTTTTAGGTAAAAACATTGGTTCTATTAATGAATTCTTGCAAAATTATTTTCAATCTTTCAGCTAAAATCACTGTAAACAGCTTACATCATTATTCAATAAGACGTTGATCTGTAGTTTCTTGTTAAATTTAATTCTTAAGTATTAGTGTTGTATTAGCATCTTTTCAAGTCTCATCATGTTATGCAGAAATTTATCTTGCTATGCAGAAGTTGAAAAATTTCATCCTCAAAACATTTATAATGTAGACTTGATAATCTATCAGGTCTGTGTACCTTTCTGATTTACTCTCCTTAATAATGTTTGAAACTTTTCTAATTGTTAAGGGCCTATTCATAATTTGTCTTTATATTTCTGTAATCCTTGGTAGATTTTATTTTCTGACATTGTCCTTTATTTTCTCCACTGAAATATCATGTCCCCTATACAAATCAGAACAATACTAATAAAACGGTTTTTGTATAGCCACATTCTCCATTCTCCCTCTTGTAATTTCAATATCATTTTCTTTTTTCTTTCTCTTCTAAGTTTAAAGCCAACCAGTTGTCTGGTTTATTCACAAACTCATAATTTCTTTGTTTCACATAATTCAATTTTATTTCATTTTCTCTTATTGTTAACATTGATATTTTGTTTAAAAGTACATTTATTCCCTGGGGAGTTCTTCAATATTTCTTCTTTTCTTTTTATCTCATTCAAAATATTTTGTATTTTTTTCTTCCATTTTCTCTTAATTTTGGAATTATATTGTATCAGATAGCCTTTAATAAAAGCTTTACTTGCATCCCAGGCCATGATCAAATCAGAACCTTCATTTAAATTATTTTTTAAAAAATATTTTAATTTCTTTCTGCAATCCTGCTTCATTTAGTTTACATTTTAAATTTTCTTTTATAAACCAGATTCATAAGATTATGGTCTAAAGTGGTTAAAATCTCCACTTTGAAAAGTCTCTTGAGATCCAAATCATATCTATTCTTGAAAAGGATCTGTATCTTGCTGAAAAATAGCTGTTTCATTCATTCATTCATTCATTCATTCAATTTCTATACCTTTCCATCTCAGTCAATGACTCTGGACAGCTTACAATTGAAAAAAAATATACAATTAAAACATTTCAAAACAATAAAAAAAACCTAAACAAAAAAAATACTCTCTTGATCTATTGTTGTTCAGTCTCCATATATTAATGATCCCTAAATATTCCATCAAATCCAAGAAGATTTTTAGTAGTTTGAATAATACTTTAATATCTTTCTCAGAAGTCCTATCCAATTGGGAGAGACCACTGTATTCCAGGCCCCCATGAAATGCCAATTTACATAAGAGAAGTCTATTAGTTTCTCCATAAGCTATTTGTAAACAAGTCACTTTAATATCTTTTGAGACATAAACACCCAGCACCATACAATAGCTATAATCCTAGTAGATTGATTGACTTCTGTCCCAACAAATCTGCCTTGTTCATCAGTTAATACAGTTTCTGGATTTAGTTGATGGTTAATGTACAAAACAACTCTATTCCTCTTTTTTTTTATCTGCTGAAATAAATTCCTTACCCAAAGATTTATAAGTCCTGCTGCAGCTGTTGGGGGTTTTGTGTAATTTCCTGTGAAAACTCCATTTCCATCTTCTCCAATTCTTTTTCTTTTAAATCTTTTTTAAAAAATATCTCAGTTTAGAAACAAAATTCAATGTAAAACTCTATTGTTTAAAAATAGAAATAAAAACCTTCCACTTTATCCCACCAAAATATCTTTTCCTGTTTTAGTTTTTTAATCAACAAGATGCATTATTTTCTATTTAAAATTCTAATTTTTTTCAAGGCAATTATAGCTGTACTGCATTATCCATTTTCAATCTTGTGATGAAATGCTATTGCAAAACTTGATCTCTTGTCTTCCTTCTAACAAAATGCACCAAAATATTCCTAGAGATATTCCTCATTCTGGAAAATCTGGAGCTTATTCTATATGTCTTAACAAAAATCTGTATCCATATCATCCTCCTTCAAGGCCATAAATATTGCCCAAGCCCTAATCATCTGCTCTCTACAGTTTTCATCTGGAACCTCTGGAACAGCTCTAAATCTTAAACAGAATTTTTTCTTTGAAATAAGGATGAATTTTCTGACAGCAAGAGCTATTAAATTGTGGAATAGCCTGCCTCCTGATATCGTGGGTCCTCCATCAGTGAAGGTTTTGAAGAAAAGGTTGCATTGTCATTTGGATGGGATGAAGATGACTTGAAAACAAGGTTGCATTAGAAGATCTATCAGGCCTTTCCAGCCTTGTAAACCTATAATCTTGTAGGTCCTCAGCCCTAATCAAGGCAGTACTAGATCATCCTTCACTATTTTGTGTTAAATGTAATATTTTGCTCTTAATCCTGGCCCAATTTTTGCTATGGCAACAGAGTGGCCAACAGTCAAGTTGATAGCATCTTATTTCATGGCACCACCTTCTCTATATCTGATAGTTGCTATCTGGACAGCTTTTGAACACTGATTTAACATACTTCTGTTATAGCATCAAGTCTGCATCCAAAACAAGAGAGATTATCATCTGTGAGTCAGGGCTTTTAGTCACAGGTTTAAGGTTCTTCTGGAACAGCACTAAATTTAAGTTTGGGTTCTTTTGAATATAGATTCTTTATAGAATAGTACTAAATCTATGAATGTCCAAAAGGAGCCAAACCATCAGTTAGTATCAGCTGATAGGCTCCTTTTGAAAGCACATAAATAGTGAAGTTCGACAGATGACTAAAGTTGCCAGTCTAGCTATCTATCAAATCTTACCTTCACCCCAGCTTCAACCCATGTTAAAGAGAATAACTGTTTCTTCCACCAGCTGTTGATCTTTTGTACCAGAGAAAGAAACAAAACTAGGGAAATCTACTAATCCCCGCCAATGTGCCTTATATATCATAAACAAGCATAGTACCACTTGCCTGCATCATGCCTGCAGCATGACAGAAATTGCTAGCTAATTTTGTGCCAGTATAGTTTTCTGGCAATTTAAAGACTGGTGAATAGCATTCTAAATCAGCCGCAAGGAACAATTCCAATACAGATAGCACAAGGATATTTTAAAATAATTTAAATCTCCAGTATAAACACAACATTTTCTGCAAATAGAAGTGTGGCATTTTCACCATTTCTCAGTTTCGAAATTAAGCATCTGATATAATGACAAAAATAAATGAACACCTATTATTGCACCAGATGACATTCATTTAAACTGAATCTCCGACTCTTCACTGTGGTACTTTGATGGTTATATTCCTTTGCTTGCATTTAAAACACACACACACACACACACACACACACACAAAATTGTGAAAAAGCAATTCAAAAATGACTAAAGGCATGTGCTTTTGTATATCATCAGTACAAAATTCAAGTGTAGCAGTTTTCCAGAATTCATATACGGTATCTCATTGTCTCCCTACATTCTTGACATTTACAGAGATGTGAATCTTCATTCATTTTCTGCATACATTCCAAGAAGCACTTTTAAAGCATGAGCATCCCTCGATGTGGTTATAGAATGTAAGGGGGGAAACTGTACAATAGAACCAGCTTTCTGACACAATCAGAATGTTATGTATAGCATCTCTGCTGCCTAGGTGATAGGAACAGTTTAAATTCACAAACAGACTCTGAGATTCTTGTGTGATTACTTACCATTGGTAGGGGAGATTATTGGTCCAGGGGAAAAAAAAAAAAGCTAAGACTACTATCCATCAAGAATCTCTTTGCCCTAAATGTGTCAAGCAATTCTGCTTTGTTGTTGGTTTGCTTTTCCCCCCATGAGCCTGGCCTACTTTTTTTTTCATTTACCTTTTTGTATAAGTTATTAAATTTTAGCTTTTAGCAATGACCACAGCTATATAATCTCCCTGAAATTTTCTATTTTTGGAGCGTTCCACCAAATCCACTTGTAGTAAATACTAATAAGATATTTGACAGTTCTGCTTTAAATTGAGGCATTATTGCTGATGTTCAAGGGAAAGTTGTATTCTGAAACATCAAAGTGCTTTAGTTTTTCCTCTGACCTCAATAACCTTTTTCGAAGTATCTATAGGCAGTTTGACAAATGGAAATGCGGGTAAGAGGAATATGCTGTGCTTTTGGCCTACATATGGGCTAAAAACACACATGCACACCTTATTGTAAGAATAGTCATTAGCATGTTGTTAAAACATACACACACAAAATTGTAAAAACAGTCACTAGCATTTTGCTTCTGCATTGTCAGAATGCAAACTCTTAAATTCTTAATCATTACACAGTGTGCTTATATTCAGAAATGTAACTGATGCTCCAATGATGGACAATGCATAACTTTGAAAGGGGTACTGTTAGGAAATGAAACATTTACCTTAATAGGTCAGGAACTAGACCAGGGGCCCCCAACCCCCGATCCATGGACCGGCACCAGTCTGTGGCATGACAGCAACCAGGCCACGCAAACAAGCAAAGCCCCATGCATGGGATGCAGGCAACACATGAAACCACACCCCATCCTGTCCATGGAAAAACAACTCTCCACAGAACTGGTCCCTGATGCCATAAAGGTGGGAGCCACTGAGCTAGACATACTGTACTTAACAGGTACTGGAAGTTTTTAAGAAGAGATTGGACAGCCATTTGTTCAGAATGTTATAAGGTCTCCTGCTTGATCAGGAGATTAAACTAGAAGACCCAATGTCCCTTCTAACTCTGTTATTTTGTATTCTGTATTTGCTGGGGCTGGAGAAACCGATGTCCTTCACATTGGTTATAAAGAGTTGAGTCAAGAATTGAGTCAAGGTTGTATGGTTGCAGACACAAGCAAATTATTATCTTTTTCTTTTCACCTCTTCCCAAATCATATAGCTTTATATGGAGAACAAGGTTTTGCTTTAAAACAGGAGAATAAAAAAAATGTTTGTATGAAGAATCCTAGCTATTCCCATCTGATCATGTGATGGTAGAGAATATCTGGATTTCTTGCATT